>NC_136596.1:24446410-24623910 GCF_910589615.1 Taurulus bubalis
TTTCTTTTATCATAAGCCTTACAGAGCCCCAGAAATTACATAAAGGGGCTCTGTAAGGGGAATCGAAAGGTTAAAATCCCAAAAATTATCTCCCAAAGCCTTTTCATTTCGGGTCCCTAATGGCAGCTCCAGTATCTTTATAAAGAGCAGCCCGACCTTCCGTTAGCATTTTGTAGAAACTCAAATTCAGCACAACCGGTTCTCAAACTGAAAGCTAATACGTTTGCGTATAAAAATACGTATATCTGACATGCTGGTTAAATCCCTCCCCCCTTCTCTCCTCAACGCCGTTGCAGCTGCTGGCCATGCTGCTGAAGAAGAAGCGCTCGCTGCTCAACAGCCACATCCTCCACCTCACCTTCTCTCTGGTGGGGACCGTCGACAGCGGCCACGAGACCTCCATCATCCCCAACTCCGCCGCCTTCCAGGACCTGCTCTGTGACTTCGAGGTGAGGGCTTTCGAGGTGGTGTTTTTAGTTGCAAGTGCATTGTTGTGATGGACAGGCTGCTGGAACCGAATGACGGGTGGAAGAAAACACATAAATTACACGACGGTTGAACCTTCTAGAAACTCGGCCAAGAAGCTGCCCTTTTCTGACGGCTGTTTTTGTTTGCCAAGCACTACTTGTATCGCCGAGGTCTCAGTCTGCTCCTTCTGCTCCTCAGGTCTGGCTCCACGCTCCCTACGAGCTCCATCTGTCTCTGTTTGAGCATTTCATCGAGCTGCTGACAGAATCCAGGCAAGTGTCCAAAAACTGTTCTGTTCCTCCAGGTTCACCCTGAATACTGAAATGATCACAAAGTGAAACAAACTCTGATCTCACATGTGTGTGTATGTGTGTGTGTGTCCTACGTTCTGTGTTGCAACAGCGAGGCGGCCAAGAATGCCAAACTGCTGAGGGAGTTTCAGCTGATCCCCAGGCTGCTGCTGACCCTGAGGGACACCTCGCTGTCCCAGCCGACCGTGGCGGCCATCAGCAACGTGCTCAGTCTGCTGCTGCAGGGCTTCCCCAACCCCTACGACCTGCTGCGGTAAACACACCTTCAGACACGCTCAGCCTCGAGGGTGTAAATCTAACTGGAATGGTAATGTTTGATGCCAAAAAAATCTGGAATCAAAACTTTTCCTTTTTTTGTTTTTCCACCTCACAGGTTTGGCCAGTTCATCTCCTCTACTTTGCCAACTTTTGCCGTGTGTGAGAAGTTTGTCGTCATGGAAATCAATAACGAGGAGAAGCTCGATGGAGGTAACTAAATACAAAAATGGTTGTTCTTTTAATCATATTTTGTTTGTAAAATACATAAATACATGTTGACTCGTGAGCCGTAATCGGCTTGTTTTGGCCGTGCAGAATTTCTAACCCGCCTATTTTGTGTCTCCAGGTAATGACGATGACTTCGGCGGCCTCCTGTCGGCCAGCCTCATTCTGCTGAGGAACCGGCTGCTGGACAACCTGCTCCGACTGCTCTTCACCACCAAAGAGAAGTGCACCGTCAACGCCCAGTGAGTCCACGGCCTCCTTGCGTTTTCTGCTTTGACCTTGATTCCCAGAATGTGTGCAAGTCTGATGTGAATGTTCTGGATCTTATTAAGATGTTTAACACTAAAGTAACACTGCTCTGTGTCCATATTAGGGCGTGCGAGGACCTGGTGCGGACGCTGGGATTTGATTGGCTGCTGATGTTCATGGAGGAGCACCTGCACTCCAGCACGGTCACGGCAGCTCTGTGGATCCTGGTGGTGCTGCTCTCCAACCAGTCCATCCTCAACCGCTTCAAGGAGGGCCTGTGCGGCGGAGGCTGGCTGGACCACACCGACTCCGTCCTGACCAATAAGATCGGCTCGGTGCTGGGTGAGTGTGCAGGATGGGGCGGAGCCTGCGAGTCCTTTTTCTTGCGAGGACGTGTGCGTGACGTTAGCTTTAAATGATTGTGTCCATTCTGTGAATGCGAACATTCTCCACCACGAGAGTCAGAAGCATGTCGTGATGATGTGCAGTGTGTATACTGTATGTTGTAATATGGCTCAGCAGACGCCTCTCCTCACTCTGGCAACGCTTTCCGTCGGAGTTGGCCGTCGTTCAGTAAACAGAAAGCGGCGCAGTTTGTGAGCCTCACAGCCAAGGGTTCGTCTTCTCATTTTTATGTTTATTTTTTTTGCCTCCCCCCCCCCGCTCTCCCTGCTGCTGCGATTGTCGAGTCCCTTCTGAGCTCAGTGGTTTTCAACCTTGGAAAACAGAATTCTTTCTACAGGAACTCAAAAATGACGGCTACGCTCTCTAATTTACTACTTTCAACGACTTCAGGTTGAGAACCACTGACCTTGCTTATGAACACCTCGCTGCGTAGTGTCATGGCCGAACAGAACTACCACTGCTGTAGCATTGTCAGAATGTGTGCTATCAAAAATGAAGCCCTTTTAGATTTGGAATTTGTCCTTTAACCGAATCCTATTCTTTCAAATCATTTTTGCTAGTGCTCCGTTTCCAGTTTGAATCCTGCCTGAGTAGCCCAGTTAGAGGATTTCAGTCTTGGTTTGTAATTGTAACCACCGCCTCGATGAACCTGCTCCAACCGCTGGCAGAATGCCCTTCCTCTCATTCCCCATCATTCATCCTCCGACCCTCTTCCTCCTCCTCTCTAGGCTTCAACGTGGGCCGCAGCGCTGGCGGGCGCTCCACGTTGCGAGAGATCAACCGGGAGGCGTGCCACTTCCCGGGGCTGCCTGTGCTGCAGACCCTGCTGCCCAAACACACCAACGTGCCGGAGCTCTACTTCCTGCTGATGGCGCTGTTCCTGCAGCAGCCCGTCACCGAGCTGCCGGACAGCCTGCAGGTACATGTTAGTATACCCCACCTTCTTTCTACTTCTACGTCTGCAGTATGAGTGTTGTTCACTAAAACCTGTGGAAGCTCAGAGAGGCCAGTGAGGAAAAAATAATATTCTGGTGATCCATTTTCAGTTTTCTCTCCTGTGTTCATGATTGAAGAATAGATGAAAAAAAAAAAATCCTTAAATGTATACATTTTTTTTATCTGTGAAACTGGTGGGAGGTGGGTGTTTTTCCAGTGTTTGTTGTTGTAGTACGCATTTAGGCCACAAGAGGCTGATGTGCACACCGGTGTTCTAAATAAGGACCGAAAGCGCTCAACTTTAATTTAATTTTACTTGCGAACACACACTCTGTGATGTGTTTCGAGGTTTTATTGAAAAATAAAAACTCATCTGCGAGAAAACATGAATGCTTTTAGTCCATATTAGAACACGGGAGTAATGGTGCGCTTCAGCCTCTTGTGGCCAACTTGAGTATTACAAAAATAAGCACTTAAAAAATGATCCTGGGAAAAAGAAAAAAAACTTATTTTCCCACTTGTTTGACAAATTTGAACTTGGAAGAATTATCTTTCTTCACCTGGCAATTTTTTTTATACTGAGAGAAAACTATTTAGATCAGACTTCAATCAGATGAAATCTTTTTCTTTTTCATTATTCTTTTTTAATAATGTTTCACTATCCTGAATTTTTGAAGAAAAGCGTTAGAAGCTTTTTTTCTAATTTTCCTCTCTGGGCTTTCTTAAAGATCAGTAAATATGAAATTGTATAATGTGACTGTGATGTACTTAATCTCTTCCTTTTTAAATCAAACATTTCTACATTGATGATACATTCAGTAAAACACTGATATGTGTTCTCTGACAGCTTAATAGCCACCAGAGTCAGATTGTATATTTTGGGTAATTTACATCTCTCTCTACTATTCCCACTTTTATCCAGTAGGATTAACCACCAATCATTAGAACAAGCTTAAACACATCAATCGCAACTGTAACCACATGAAGAGATACATTCTCGATGCCAGATATACAGATATAAGCAGTTTTCAGATTTCAAAACAACACATAGGAGAGAAAAACAGCAACATAATAATAATAATGTGTGGGTGTTTACCTGACTGTGTATTACCCCAGTGTGTCTCTTTGCTCCTCAGTTTGACCTGGACTCCATCTGGACGTTCATCTTTGGCATACCGGCCTCCAGTGGGACCGTCGTGGGCTCCATCCACAACGTGTACACCGAGGCGGCCTTCCTGCTGCTAGGCATGCTGCGCAGCATGCTCAACCTGGTGAGAAGCAGCTGACACTGGGGGGAAATATTTACACTTTCATGAAGAGCATAATTACCCAGATCAACATTAGCCCAACGCTTTAGCGCACCCTTTGGAAAGAAGAGATGTTTAGGAACTAAATTACAACTGACAAACCAGCAGATAGTACTTACTCGTCCAACAGCAAGACTGCTCAGAGTTGGTCTGGCAGCCTTTTATTTCGCAAAACTCTCACCGGCAACTAAAAGCCAGGCTCCGATTTACTCTCTCTCTCTCTCTCTCTCTCTCTCTCTCTTTCTCGTTTCCTCTTGTTTGCGTCCTCCTTCAATGTGGTCCTCTGTCTCCTCGCCCTCTGCCATGGTGTCCAGACAGAGAATCCAGAGCTGGAGGCGTAAAATGGAGACAGTGAGGTTGTACTCGCTCATTAAAGGAGCAGGTTGCAAGAATGGTGTTTTCAGGTTTAAGAGAAACCTTTGTACCCATAATTTGACTAATTCAATTAAACACCTTTTCCCAAAAGCAGATTACTTTTGAACACGGCCTCATGGTCTCTCATGTTCATTTGTCCTTTTTAATTGGTTCTTTATGTCCGATTTCACAGCAGTTGCTGCTTGGTTTCTCTTAAGCTCCATTAATCCAACGAAAAAGGACTCGGCACACATGCTGTTTTCATCCTCACTCATCCACGCGCTCGGGAGTTTCTCAGGGAATCTCACAGCGCTCGCGGCTGGTTGCTGAGAAGCTTCACTCGACCTCATGGGAACCAAACTCTCTCTCTCTCTCTCTCTCTCTCTCTCTCTCTCTCTCTCTCTCTCTCTCTCTCTCTCGCTCACGACTCAGGCTGCTGCTGAACGAGTTCTACTTCAACCGGGAAAAAAAAACTAGCCCTCCAACTGCTTCTAGATATGAAGTCTGTCGAGTCGATGTTTGATTGTTTTTTCTCTCTCTCTCTCTCGCAGCCGTGGCAGTCGGAGGAGGAGGGCTCCTGGCTGAGGGAGTACCCGGTCACCCTCATGCAGTTCTTCAGGTATCTTTACCACAACGTGTCCGACCTGGTGCCCATGTGGCACAGTGCGGAGTTCCTCTGTGCGCTGGCAGCAACCGTCTTCCCTTTCAACATCCGGCCCTACTCCGAGATGGTAAGACTGCATATTGTTTCTCCTCCACGAATCTCGGGGGTCAAGACTTTAAATCAAAGCGCAATCGGTCTGAAATTGGGTGTGAAAGCAGAAAATCTCATCATCAGGGGTATTGATCAGTGACCCTCTAAACCCACTGCAGGTGTATTGTTATTCTCTCTTATGGGGCGATAAAAACTAACGTATTGTCCCATGTGAAATCTCATTTGAAACCTTTGACACTGTAATCTCGACTGTTGCAGTTTCAAGAACAAAGTGCGAGACTCTGCAGTTTCCCTCAGAGCGAAATGTGTTTTCAGACAGTTTACTTATTAGGATAATTGCTTGTTAGGGAAAAAAGAAAACCGCAGCAAGAACATGAAGTAAGTAAGGCTGCACTGTAGGATTAAAAAGTAAAAATAAGTCTGGTTTCAAATATAGAATGCTATTGTTTTCATCCTGTAGATAGTTGAAGTGATGTCATCTTTGTTCCAGGTCACTGATCTGGACGACGAGGCGGGGTCTCCCACCGAGGAGTTCAAGGCCTTCGCCGGGGACTCGGGTATGAACCGCAGCCAGTCCGAGTACTGCAACGTGGGCTCCAAGACCTCCCTGACCAACCACCCGGCCAAAAAGTACGTCTTTGACTTCATGAGGGTCCTGATCATGGACAACCTCTGCATGACCCCGGCCAGCAAGCAGACGCCCATCATCGACCTGCTGCTGGAGGTGAGGACGCGACCCGGGTCGTCTGGTAACCCACCGGCTTGTTCACTCGTCTTAATTCTTCACAAATACTGGTCCTAAATGTGCGCTTTCTGGTACTAGGCCTCTCCGGAGCGCTCCACCAGAACTCAGCAGAAGGAGTTTCAGTCCAACATCCTGGACGGTGTGATGGAGCATCTTCTGGCTGCTGATGTCCTTCTAGGTCAGAACAAAGTCCTCTCAAACTTCATTGTTTTCCAGTAATCTGCAGTTTATGGATGATCATAAAACAACAAACCAGTTCCTCGTGCAGCTCACTGATGTCTCATTATCTGAGTAGCGAACTAGCAGAGAAGATGAGCTTGTCCGCTTTATTTAACAGTATTTGGCCAGAGGTCTTTGTCCCAAAAATAGCTGATGATTATGCAAAAATGGCCCGGATGAGCATGCCGCAGGACAGCTTGGACCCATTTCTTAGTTGGCTCTGTGAGATGCTCTGATGCACCATGAGTCAGCAAATTACAGTCTGAATCCCAGAAAACAGCATAAGCATCTTCAACGTTTTACATGGCTGCTTGTGTTATATTTAGTCTCTAGTCTGCAGTCTGGTTTATTCATTTTTTTGTCCAAATATGAATTATAAGACAATAAAAGCTTGGAACTTACATTTGAGCACATGTTTTTACAGCATATACTCTATGGCACGATAAAAACAGAAACACATGCAGCACATGTTACTGTCAGCATGAAGGGGATGTCTGTTACTCAAGACATACGACTATCCTTATGGGAGGATCTTATTCAAACAAGTCAGAGTACTTCACTTAAAATCAGTCTGTGAAGCCAGTGTAAATATTTGCTCTGCTGTTAAAACACTTTGTTTGTTTGGACGATGAGATTCTTCTTCGGTATCACATTTGGGATGAATGCACATAAAATAGACGGTACAATCGTTCTCTCCTGCTCCTCTCCATCCAGGTGAAGACGCCTCTCTGCCGCTCAGCAGTGGAGGAAGTTATCAGATTCTGGTCAACAACGTCTTCTACTTCACCCAGAGGGTGGTGGACAAGCTGTGGCAGGGCATGTTCAACAAGGACTCCAAGCTGGTGGTGGACTTCATCGTGCAGCTCATAGGACAGGTAAGGGACCAGAACACCTGCAGAGGTCCTGAAGGCCCAGAAGGGACAAATCAGCCCAAATAGTTCAAGTATTCATAGGTTTTCTAGTAATGAAAAGACATCTTCAGATAAATGCATTGTGTTTAGGCAGCAACACAACTTTTCGGCTGGTAGGTCGTAATACCAGAAAACAATTTTTTTGCTAGATAGTTATCATAGATTGTAGGACTTTTTCTTCTTTTCTTTACATTCAAAGCTTATATTGAGGTTTTCCTATAAGGCTTCAAATGTCCGTCATGGTATTTGTTGTGTCTATCCCTAACATAAGAAGAAAATAATAGATTTGTGGTGATAAAAATGTAATGTATTGTGCTGCTGTACCGCCCCAGTTAATACAGGTGCAGTAACAATGTTTCTTTTGAAAGGCGTTCACGCCAACAAATATGGATATAATATTTGTATTAGTTCAAAAACGATTAAGAAAAAAGCTGCGCAGCATTGAAATGTTAATTTAGAGTTTGAACGTCAACGTTTTGAATGAAGCTTCAATGCTTGAAACCATTCAGTTTCTCTGTTGTTAGCCATAACAGAAAACTGTAAATACAGCATTTAAAACAAAAGTACTCTGATTTAAATCACAAGGTTGTGCAAAGAGTAATCTAACGCCCTCTGAAAATGACATGGTGACATCATTGTTGGGTGTGGTTACAGATGCAAACAAAAAGCACCCCTCTGACTATGCCTATCAGTGCTGCTGGGTGAGGTCAGGCCTGCACATTCTTCTCAGTCTGGTGTTCGGTTACTTTTAAAAAGCTTAGCTGAAGTTTCATAATTGGAAAGTTGCCTGCAGACTGCTGCCAGAGGCAAAAATATCTAATTTACACTAGAACTGATGTGTGGCTGTGAGTCAAATTATAGTAGACAAACTTATCGCACCCAGCCGTGTGCAGCGTTCTGCGTGCACTGGATGCAGAAATGAAACAGTCCGCCTGTGAGTTCTCCTCCAGTTAATGTAACCAGTGACCGCGCTCAGGATTCAATTAGATAAGTAGCATCCATCTGACTGCAGGCGACCTCACTTACTCACAAGAATGAGGTGTGTGTGTGTGTGTGTGTGTGTGTGTGTGTGTGTGTGTGTGTGTGTGTGTGTGCATTTGGATCTTTCAAAAATATTTACTGTCTCAGAGCAAATTTATGTTTTGGGTTAGTAATTATTTTGCTGATTGACTGGATTTTTTTTTTTTCAAGATGCAAAAAAAGATAAGGGTTTCATAAATGTATGATCATTTATGTTTTACTCCCCAGGGAATTGGTTTAAAAAAAATAAAAAAAATAGCTAATACCTGCTATTAAAGCCATGTGTCTGGGCTTTGTATTCTCCTTCTGTGCACACAAGTGAGAAGATTAGGAGATTATGCTTTTTTTTTTTTAAACATAATGCTCCTTTGTGTGCTTTGTGGTTCAGATGGCCATGTGCGTCATGCTGAGGCCGACAGAAGGAATGAGGATGCGTTTTCTTTTTCATTGCATTCAAATGACTTGAAATATAAGGACCCATGTTTCACCCCAGACTAGTTTTAACTTAGTGTTGAAGAAGAGGTCCTAATCAGTCCGCTGCACTAAACTAACAGAAGAATAACAAAGCAACGCTCACAACCCTTGAAGGACTTAACCCAGTTCAGCCCCGGTTGCTTAAACAAATCATTTTTTTCTCCACTGAAATATTTCCCCTGCAGCTTTATCCGCATCCAGAGCGCAGCAGCGTGACAACATACCACCTCTCTGCTTCACCTTCCCTTTAACCTCCTCCTTCCTCTCCTCCTCCAGTCCAAGAGGCGTTCGCAGGGTCTTTCTCTCGACACCATCTACCACTGTCTGAACCGGACGGTGCTCTACCAGCTCTGCCGACCCCACAAGACGGTAGCTCAGCAGGTGGCCCTGCTGGACGCCCTGCGGGTCCTGACCGTCAACCGCAACCTGGTGCTCGGGCCGGGCAACCACGACCAGGACTTTGTGGCCTGCCTGGCCCACAGCTTCATCTGCCTGCACAGCGGGAGGTAAGATCACATGGCAGGTTAAGGGTCAGGATCAGTGTTGACTTGTAAAGCAGTTTGCTTGTGTCGGCAGCATGCAGCAGGACATATGTGGCAGGAAATGAGCGGCATGTCTTTCAAAGCTCTAGACATGTTGGATGTAGATCTGTCCAAGTGTCACATTTGGTTGTGTGAGTCATGCATGATTCACAACGGGACTCCTTGGGATGTGCTACATGTGTCATGTCATCGTCGGTTTTCTGGCGAAATCATATGAGATGGGATGTAGCAGGGAGAAGGAGAGGAGATGCATTTTATTTTTTATCCAGTTGTGAAATTTATCAGTTCAACTAGTTATCTTAGCTTACAGCTATTTAGGTAAGTTAGTTGAATAGGAGGGGAAAGAACAAGAAATCCCAATTTCGGCTGTAGATTTTTTTTCTTCACATTTGTTTGGTAGTTTCTTTAATGTTTTTGTTCCAATTCTTTTAATTGATTGCTGCAGTATTTCTGAGCAGCTCTGACTCTGATTAATGTTTATGCAACTAAAACACCAGTTCAGCAAAGTCTTATAACTTTTGTGTGATGACCTATTAGGGGGTATATATATATATATATATATATATATATATATATATATATATATATATATATATATATATATATATATATATATATATATAAAAAACATGGAGCTGCTGGAAGGGGGTTCTATTCGGAGAAAAACTTTTGAATTTCTAAGATTAACGTCACGAGGAAAAAAACGTAATTATTCTTTGAAATAATAAAGTCATACATTTGTGAGAAAATCTCTCATAGATTAAAGTCACAAGTTTATGAGAAGAAAAAAACTCTTTGACAGGTTGACTTAATCAAATAATACTTTGCAATCGGATTTAACAATAAGGAAATACTCAATACATCATGATTTGATCTTTTTTTCCTCCTTAATTTACCACTTCAATATCTCGATACGTCGTAATGTTGGGTCCATTTATTATCGGAGTGAAATAGTGGCTTTGCTTTTGTGTCCTGCAAGAAGTACTGATAGTTTCCAAAAATGCAGCAGGTGGGTAGAGACTGAGTTTCCTACCATGCTGGGGGAAACAATATGCTGTAACACGACACACTGTTCGACTACAGCGAGCAATCTAACCCCGCCCCCTCAGCGTTTACGTGGCAGATTGTCTCTAAGTCGCTGTGTGTGTGTGTGTGTTTGTGTGTGTTTGTGTTTGTCTGTGTGTGTGTGTGTGTGTGTGTGTGTGTGTGTGTGTGTGTGTGTGTGTGTGTGTCCGCAGCAGCGTGGAGGGCTTCGGTCTGGAGGCGGAGGCCAGGATGACAACCTGGCATGTCATGATGCCCACAGAGAACGAGGCCGATGCCACGCACAGCCAAGACGTCAGCGAGGGTGAGACACTGTGTGTGTGTGTGTGTGTGTGTGTGTGTGTGTGTGTGTGTGTGTGTGTGCTGGACGGACAGAGAACAGGGAGTGGTGTCTAAAAATATCCTCTGTTGTGAAATACACATTTTAGAGAAATATTTATTTGAAAACGGTCTTTGTCCATGAATACATTTATTGCTCTTGGATATATGTGTCATCTGATACACCCTCGTTTGGGGACTTGCTTCCAATTTGTCTGAAGGATGGACGGGTTACTTTTCAATTTGTCGTTTCAACAAAAAATCCCATTTGACATGCTGTGAATGTGTGAAGGCGTGACGAGATGTGACTTCAGCACCGTGTCATTGCTGCAGGAGTTCAACACTTATTAATAGTGTTTCTGGGAGAACAGGATCTCACCCAAACATTATGATGATTATAGTGGACATGAATTTGAAATTTTATAATTTAGAAATTATAATTAGGTCTGTCGAAAAGGTAAACAAAAGTTAGTTGTATTTGCAGTTTAAAATAAATTCAATCTGTCACCCAATTTACGGACCTACCGATTATTTGATCTCATCGGGGTCCCGCCTCTTCTTCGGTACCGTCTCACTCCTCTACTTAAACATATATATGTACAATACATATATATTATATCTAATCTTTATATATAATACATATATCGTATTATTTTTTATATTATACCTTTTCTAAAAAGCACTTCATCGATAGAGAAGCCAAAGCAAAATCAGAAAACACTCGACCGCACTAACTTGGTGTTTCATTATTTTTAGACCAGGAGGTTTTCAGCAAGTTTCACCGGAAAATTCGGGCCTGACCGTGTGACTGTTGTTTACGTTGTCTGGTGCGCACCATATTCGTACCAGATTGATCGCTAATGTATCCGTTCCCGTTCCCTTCCCCGTCCCCTGCAGGCCGCCAGCTGCTGCTGAAGGCGGTGAACCGGGTGTGGACGGAGCTGATGCACAGCAAGCGGCAGATGCTCGAGGACATTTTCAAAGTGTCTCTGCCCTGCAACGACCGGGGCCACGTGGACATCGCCACGGCCCGGCCCGCTCTGGAGGAGCCGGCACTGAAGAGCTGGCAGAACCACCTGGGTGAGGGAAACGCACACACACACACACACACACACACCCCGAGATACACACCACGCACACTGGAGCTGAGCCGTGTCCGTGCGGTGTCCTGTTTTCCCTCGTGGCGTCTCCAGGTTTGCATAACTACACATCAGCTATTTTGGGAGCTCCTCTTGTTGTTTTAGACAGGAAACCCTGAAGCCGCGCCAATACGGCTTGTCACTGCCGATCTGCTCTCTCTGTCTCTTGCTCACTCCGTCAGTGTTGTACGTTTGCGGTGAGTTACCGCCGGCTCGCTGCCAAAGCTTTGATTCTGAACCAGACACTTTGGCAGCTCACCAGATGTTGTCAAAAAATCTGGTCACGTCATAACAGAAGAGTTTCTGTGTTGTTGGGACTATTTTAAGGCGGGCTGTTCCTATCCACCTTCATTATATTGGACTGGAGACAGAACTATAAAAGACACATATTGTAGAACCTGTTTTTTTGTTGTTTATTTACCTTTGTTTGGCAGTTTTCACCACTGATTTTGTCAGGATCCAACCTTGAAAGGGAGTGTGATTGTTCAAATGGCTTAGTGGTCAATATAAATACACAAATACACTTGTGTGACTGGTTGTTTTGTTTCTTTTTCTGCTATCCAGTCCATGAGAAGAAGTGCATCAGTCGTGGTGAGGCGGTGGCGCCGGCGACCCAGTCCAAACTGTCCAGGGTCAGCAGCGGCTTCGGCCTCTCCAAGCTGACGGGCGTCCGCCGCAACAAGAGGGAGAACAGCCTGAACAAGAACAGTCTGTCGGCGCAGGTACACACACACACACACACACACACAGCTGACGCAGGATATGAAAGTACGTGTTCGTCAGCTTTTGCTGAAGTCTTGTATTTCTGATCAACAGGAGACCTTCCAGTGGATGTTCACGCACATCGCTGTCGTTCGTGACCTGGTGGCCATGCAGTATAAAGAATATCAGGAGGTACTGAGCGTCCATCATTACTACATGGGTAGAATGAAAGTTACTATGAGGAACTTTTAACTGGTCATGAACCAGCCTCAGTGTAGTCCTGGTCCTCTATAGACCTCAGTGTAGTCCTGGTCCTCTATAGACCTCAGTGTAGTCCTGGTCCTCTATAGACCTCAGTGTAGTCCTGGTCCTCTATAGACCTCAGTGTAGTCCTGGTCCCCTATAGACCTCCATCAGTAATCAGACCATCAGAGAGAAGATGGTCTGTTTTTAGAGAGTTCTCCTTATAGATCCTCATCGGAGCCACGGGGTCGGATTCTGGTGAAACCAAATGACATCATGCATGTTCACCAGAACCTCCTTCAGCTCAGACTCCAGCAGAGACCAGTCCACTGTGGACAGACCCAGATCCAGACTCTGTTGCAATACAATGAGAGGTTTTCTAAAGGGACCCTCGTGCTCAGAGACACTACCACTTTAATCCACAGGGGACACCAGAATTAACACAACATGAAAGTTCCTCATAGTAACTTCAAGCAGATTTAACTTATGTCATGTTTCCAAACACAGTAGCTGCACAAAGACAATCAAGCTGGTTTATTGCAGCACACTTACAGACAAACCTACAGAACGTTAATTAACGTTTTCACAAGCTGCTTCTCGCAGCACACATATTAATTTATAGCAACGTTTTTTCTTGTCCGTCCCCCAGCGGCAGCAGAACGCCCTCAAGTACGTGACCGAGGATTGGGCGTCCATCGAATACGAGCTGCTGCGCGAGCGGGGCCTCTGGGGCCCGCCCATCGGCTCCCACCTGGACAAGTTTGTGCTGGAGATGACGGAGGGGCCCTGCCGGATGAGAAAGAAGATGGTCCGCAACGACATGTTCTACATCCACTACCCATTCATCCCTGAGTTGGAACCAAACACCCACACGGGACAGGTATGTTCCGCTTTAAAACCAAATGAATACGCCCTTGTGATCCCCTGCAGAACTTTTAGCTTCCATGAACGGACATCTTTATCTGTATCTTCACCTCTATCTACATATTAGATATTAAGCTGATGACCTCGATTCGAGTAAATTCCAGGAAGAATGCCCGCAGAAAAAAATCCTCCAATCCTTGATCACCAACTTTTCTAGCGACCAATAAATAGCCGATAAATCACCAAAAAAGGTGAAAGAATCATAGTCTAAGTACCATGGCAGTAGAAGTAACGATATTCAGTATCTGTGACACAACAATTGTCCTGTTAGTAGTTAATAACAGAGATTATAGCAGAAGAGAGACCAGACTATTAAAGCAAAGCTATGAGAAGTGATGGATACACTCGTGTATAACAGCTGTAGCCAAAAGGGTTTTATTAGAAAAATTGTTACTCGACACCGGTTGTAAAATCCTTAATCAGGACATTTATTCTTTGCAAAAAAGGAGCAGAGCCAGTGATACAACGTGTTACTTTACTAATTGCATATCCAAGTCTGCTCTCCGATCACTCAGTTACCTCTTAAATACATAAAACACACAATCAACAGAAGCCCTCATGACATCTTGCACTTATCGTGAACCTTCCCCCAGCCATCCCATAGATAGTTTTGTCTCTGCCATGTCCATAAGGACAACACTGATGTTTATGTTCTTCGGCCAGGAACATACAGATAATTCACACAGAGTTTCATTAAGTAGAGTTCACCCATACGTCACAGGCCATGAAACGGCATATATTACAGAGGAAATCCGTTTTTTACAACATATTTATTAGCCCCAAAAACAGAAATAGTTTTGCTGCATAACTTGTGAAGAATCCCCAGCCGAGCGGTGAGCTCGTGAGAGCAGCTCTCCTGGAAACCGAGCCGCTGCTGGTCGAGCTCGTCGGTGTCGTGTGAGGAAGCGACACCGGCAGCCGGCGGCTCACTTTTCCCGGCACCGCCGAGACACATTCAGCTTTGTTTGTTCGACGAGTAATCCTTCCTCTCTGTTGGCCAACGGGTTCCTCATCACTCATGGAGATACAAAGAGAGAGCTCACACTCACAGGGATGTCCTTTTTCTGTTTGTATTATTATCAGCCTTCTTTAAAGCTGGATGAGGCCGTATTCCTCTGAGAAGTTGATTAGGATGTCTTGAATACCAGAAATACAAGCAGCCAAAAGGAATGAAATAAAAGCTCAAATCATTCTTATTATATTTAGAATAATTCAAAGCGTTGAAGCTTCATTCAAATTCTAAACATAAAGATCAGACGCCACTATTATTATTAGTAGTAGTATTACAGTATCTGTAGAATTAGATTGCAAGGGTTTCTGCGTAGGATTGTTCCAGACTTGAGTGATCCAAACATTCATAATAACGTCAGAATGTTGCAAAGCCCAAAAGTCATGTGTTGGAGAAAAAAAGATACAATATTCTACTTTTTTTTTAAATCTTAAATCCTTGTTTGTTGGCGTTTAGCCTTTCAATTTATTTTTTGCTGCAGTCAAAAAAACATGCTGCGCACACTAACGAGTTAATTTCATGAAATATAGTTTATTTAATAAAAATAATTAAATAAAAAATCCAACTATATTGTTTTGGGGTGATGACATCGTAGACAATGAGAACCTCAACTTTAACCTCAATAGAAGCTTAGAATGTAAAATAATCAGGCAGACTTAATCATAATGCTAATCTTTCTTGTTTTATTGCTGCCTCTATTGTTTGTCATTACCATGTAAAGTACCTTGAGTGCCCTTTTAAAGCGCTTTACAAATAAAGTGTATTATTATTATTAATGTCCTAGTGACCCTGGATTGATCACATAATGAAAACCTGCCCAGAAGAAGTGGACACAACGAGAGTCCACGAGACTCTGCAGAACCCTCCGAGGGTAAAGATTTCTGGCTCATAAATTGGCCGAGTATAATTAACTCCAAAGTCCTCGAGGCTTAATCATAACGCATAATTCAAACATGACAGAGTCACACACTCATGCCTTGCGGCTGAATACGGTCACTTGTATTTCAGCTCAGCGGTTATAGTTTCCCTGCTCGGCTCAAAGTGTCAACGTTCTACACAAAAAAAGAGAATTATACACGGGAATATTGACATTGAAAGTCATGGTACCAGATGGTGCCGCCGCTGGCCTTTTGCAGTGTTAATCTCTACCGCACAGACTTTACAAATAAGTGATGGTGACATCTAGAAGAGACATTTAAAACGCTCTTCTTTTCTTTTTTAACGTCCTCCAGCCCTCTCCTCCCCCTCTGGTGCCCCTCTTACCCGCGGCCCTGGTCTGGGGCCTTGACCGAGCCCAGGTACCTTCCTGAAGCCCACAGGATCCAAATAATTGAGCTCCCTTTTGAAGCCCGGTGTGACCGCATGATAGTAACACAAACGCGCCGTAAGAATGAGAATGGTATTAATGAAGGAGCTGCTGTTGCGGTGCTCTCACCCTGTGTTACGTGTGATGGCGGCTGGAAAAGGTGCCTGTAGTTTATCTGGTTGCTTTTGCCACATTTAAGGAACAGGAAATCTCCCTGTGCCGTTTTGAACGCGTTTAGTTTCATGTACATGTGCATGTGCTCAGCTGACCCAGACTTCAACGATGTATTTCATCCAGTATTATAAATACTACCGAGAAACTGAAGGCATCCCGGCGAAATGAATTTATTGGTGTTACGGATGAGGCTGGTTTGGATATCAAAGATGTGTCTGTTGATCTATGAGAATGAGCCTCTTTGTGATAAAACTAACCGTGCATGTAAGTGAGCGCACATCATCCCAAATCCTTCTGCTCTTAAGTCAAAATAATGTCCCCGAGTTACAGTTAAAGACCATTTGTCACGTCCTCGGTGTGTAAACACCGAATATTATAACTCCAAGCCAAAGGCGTTTTTCCTCGTAGTAATGGATAATACTTCTCCCCCATCTCCAGAAACCTCTCCGTTACCGGCGAGCCATCAGCTACGACAGTAAGGAGTACTACGTGCGTCTGCTGTCTGGAAACCCCGGCATGTACCAGCACTCTGTGGAGCACAACACCGAGGGAGAGACCACCCAGCACGAGCCCGAGCACGGAGAGGACACCATCGCGAGGGTCAAAGGTACCGCCACCAGGCCGGGGAACGCGTTCTTGTTCCTTCACCCTAGAACACTAACGGTACAAATAGTAACACCATCACTAACGTTGGGTATATTTCACCTGATATAAGGTACCTGATGAAATATACTTCTCATCAAACTATATTAAAATACAACAATACAAGGCACATTGAAGTACTCTTCTTTTATTTTACCCTATAGAACTTTGCATAAAACGAAAAACGGATGTCACGGGGGGACCCTGAAAAAAGGCTCAAAATCGGGTGAAAAATTAGGGAATCGCCAATAAACCATGATTCGGAATGTTAATAATGGAGCTATGAAGTTGTCCTTTGGTCCACCTGTTTCTGGGACATGTGAGTCTTGTCCTGTGAAGGAAAAGTCTCCCTTCAATAGTAATATACATCCGAAATGTTTTCACCCTCAATCACTAACGTCGGGTGAAAATCACTCGAACATGTGCCTGTTGAAAAACCAGGGATTGGAGCAGAGAGACACGCCCACTTTCAATAAGACACGCCCACCTTCAATAACGTCAGTGAGCAGCGTGAAGCTACACAAAGACCCACGCAACTCAGACAAAAGCAACACAATGAAAATAACGTAACCACAATCGCTCAGATGAAAATCACCCGACCATAGTGTTCTAGGGTTAAAAAAAGCACCTAAAAAAAAAATGTATTTGCACTGCGTTGCTTCGCCTGGTGAACCCTCTCTGACGCGCTGTGCTCTCCAGGCCTGGTGAAGGCTCCTCTGAAGAGGTCTCGGTCCACGGCGGACGGGGCAGACGAGGAGAGTCAGGATCAGCTTCAGGACCAGCTGCTGGAGTCGGGAGGCCCCGAGGAGGAGCAGAGGACCGACAACACGTCTCTGCTGCGCCTACTGGAGGAGGGCGAGAAGGTCAGCGAAGTTGGCACTATTAATTACACCACCATGTTTCCTGTGTCCAGCGTCAGATACAGTCATTTTCTTTCTGTCATTATTTAATATGTTTAAGATTGAGTTGCTCTGTGGATAAATAGATTTGTTGTGTCACCTTATTTACTGCACTTGCCATTATTTCATGTTTTCTTGGTGAATTTTGTGGAACTAATCGTTGTCATTGAACAGTGCAAGTTCTCGTTTTGTATCAATCATTTTAATGTCATCGCTCTGTCTTTGTGTTGTGATTTATTTAATCTTTTTTCAAAAGCTGGGAGAAAATATAATAATATTCAGATTACTGTGTACAAATGACTCAAACCTCCTGCAGCTGGAGCAGTTTCTCAGTTAGCTTGAGGGAACGACACAAAGGCTCACGAAGGCGTCACTAAATTGACAAACTGCTAATAGTTTTCTTGTGTGTTTAAGCAGAAGACACTTTTCAGTTGCGTAGATCAGCCCCGAAGGGGAAAAATACCATGAGAAAATTCAAACCGATTTAAATCTTTTTAAAAGGAGACATTTGTCTGAATCTCACACATAATTCTGACTTTTCACTTGAGGGGATCGTGTGGTTGTAGGATGAGGTACTTTGCTGCATTTCACCAGCAGTTGGGGAGTACCAGTAAAGAGCAGCGTCCCACTCGTTCCTGAACAGATTTTTCCCTGGAGGTCTTTAAGCCAGTGACTATTTGTTAAACAAACGGCTTTCCCTTCACTTTGAGTCACGATTGCTCTCTCGTCTGCTCCATTCACCGTTCCAGATCCAGCACATGTACCGCTGTGCCAGGGTTCAGGGTCTGGACACCGGCGAGGGTCTGCTGCTGTTCGGCAAGGAGCACTTCTACGTCATCGACGGCTACACCATGACCGTCTCCAGGGAGATCAGGGACATCGACACGCTGCCCCCCAAGTAGGTCCACGGCTTCGGCATCCTGTGGGAGAATCGGGACTATTTACACCGCCGCGGCTCGTTTAATCCTAAAAAGCTGTCGCAGCTTTTCCTCCCTGAATAAGAAATGACATCATTCCTCTGGACGCTGCAGCGGGGATTTGATGCTGCTGGAATGATGTCATGCTGCCGAGAGAGCATGCGTTAGGAAGCTCAGCGGAGATATGACATATTTATCTTTTTTTAGGAAACTTCCTTTGAGACACAACGTGAAAACAGCTGCAGCTTTGATGTCATTGAGTTTCCTCTCAGGCGTTAAGCCCTGGTGCCTTTGAGGGGCTGAAATGGAGATATAATGATTTTATAACTCAATTCATAATAACAGTAATGACAGCAATTTTTATAATCAATTAATTGTTAAGACAAAAAATGTGTTAACTATTTTATGGCTTCCAAATAAAAAATATTTATTTGTAAAAAAAAAAGAAAGAGGAAATTAGGTTACGTAGGGAGGGATTTTACACTATTCTGGATATGTTTTGTATTAAATTATACATTGTATAAATAAACTAAAAATAATTGCCCTATAGCAATTTAGTTTATTTTGCTTTTGTATATCTTTTTATATTTTAGTATAAATACTGATTAATTACTCTGGGCCATAACATTTGATTATATTGAATATGAAGTTGTTCGTGGTGTGAGGAAATAAACCCCTTTCAGTTGATACAATGCTTTCTGGGTAAAAATGAGTAGTCAGCTGATGAATTGGTCTCCATCTGTCGTCTGTGTCCAGTTTGCACGAGGCCATCATCCCCAGAGGAGCGAGACAAGGACAGAGCCAACTGAAGAGAACCTGCAGCATCTTCGCCTACGAGGACATCAAGGAAGTGCACAAGAGACGCTACCTGCTGCAGGTCAGCATGCACACATCTCTCACACACACACACACACACACTCACACTCACGCTCACACACTCACACTCACACTCACACACACATCTCACACACACACATCTCACACACTCACTCACACATCTCACACACACATCTCACACATCTCTCACACACACACACACACACACACACAGCAGAGCCAATACACACAATACAAATCTGTGAGTGAGACATTCATATTGAGTAGCTTTCATGGTGATTTTGGTGTTTTTCAACAAGCCCTCCTCTTGCATTTCCAGTGAATGACTCACCACCGTGTTCTTGTCTTTTTAAATGTCCTGTGTGTCTTCACCGTTCAGCCCATGGCAGTGGAAGTCTTCTCAGCAGACGGGAGGAACTACTTGTTGGCTTTCCAGAAAGGAGTCCGCAATAAAGTCTACCAAAGGTACCGAACAAAGACAGAAACACAGAGCTTTGACTGGTGCTGCTGCCGCGCCGTTTTAGCAATCTAATGAAGTCAAAATGTATTGAAAAGAGATAAATGGAATCAGTAAAAAAATTCACTACATATTTGTATCCTAAAGTATTCTGCTATAATCCATATTTGTTGGCATTTAGCCTTTCAAAAACAAAGGTTTTCATTCATGAAAGAAATTCAATTTTATAGAAAAATACTTAATTAATTTGGGATTGTTTAAGGAGTTATTTATTTTACATTGAAGACGGACATTCAAACCTTCATTCGAACGTCTCAATAGAAGCTTCAGATGTGTAAAAAAAAAAAGAAAAAGATAAGTAACAAATTGACATTGGGTACTGCCCTAAAGAGAAGATATAGATATAGATATAGATATAGATAGATAGATAGATATAGACCTCTAATTAAGCATCATTCACAGTACTTCAACACATCACTCCAATAAGGGACCAGTTTTGTCATATTAATCATGTGACACTGGTTTATATGCAGCATAAAAAAAAGCCAGATGGTGATGCTCGTTCATGTGAAGTTCTGCACTAAAGAGGACAAGTGGGGAGGGTTCGGTGGCCGGATGGGTGGAGGTCTCTTTCAAAGTTGTAATCAAAATACAAAATAATAAAACATCTGTCCTGAGCTTTTGTTTCCGTCATATACTGCCAACAAATGTCGGGCAAAAATACAATTTAAAAAATCAATAAAATTGTCCCTGGAAACAAAAAGAAAGTCAGATAAAAACAAAAAAATGTTTTACATTTGTATTAAAACAACGCTTATTAATTCCTTGCAGGTTCTTGGCGGTGGTGCCTTCACTGGCTGACAGCTCGGAGTCGGTTTCAGGCCAGAGGCCCAACACCAGCGTGGAACAAGGGTAACGCCTCATCTTGTGTTTTATTTGGGAAATGTTTGACCATTGCAGAAGGTCGTGAGAAGATTCATGGAATCTGCAAATTCATATTCAGAAACTTGTTCTTAATCTTTGTGTTAATTATATCTCCCTAAATAATGGATATGGGCTTCTGCAGTAATCAGTCAAATAAATGGCCTATAAAAAGACTCATTCTTGCACCGCATCATCCAACGTATGTCGCATGCGGAAATTGCTTTGTGACTAATTGACGCTCTTCACTGCCCACAAGCTGAAAGTACTGAGCTGTTCTAACTAAGCCTCCTCTTCGTCCTGCCGTCAGATCTGGACTCCTCAGCACGCTGGTCGGGGAAAAGTCAGTGACTCAGAGATGGGAGGTGAGAAGCCGGACTCATTGCTCTTTGGTTAAACAGCTCAAAGTATCGAATTGTCGCTGATGTGAGTTCCACCTGTGTTCCAGAGAGGAGAGATCAGCAACTTCCAGTACCTGATGCACCTGAACACGCTGGCCGGGCGGTCCTACAACGACCTGATGCAGTACCCCGTCTTCCCCTGGATCCTGGCCGACTTCGACTCGGAGGTGATTGCAGGTTTTGGGACCGACGCTTCACAGCGTTGGCCGCAATAAAATACAAATTAATCCTGTTATTTTTGTGACCTCGTCAACCAGGAGCTGGACCTGAGCAACCCCAAGACGTTCCGTAACCTCGCCAAGCCGATGGGCGCTCAGACCGACGACAGGCTGACGCAGTACAAGAAGAGGTACAAGGACTGGGAGGACCCCACCGGTGAGATCTAGAGTCTTTTATTTGTGTGACGTCAAGTTAAATAGACACAGAGTTAAGATCCAGCTGGTCGGCTAGTTCTTATTTTAATGCCAGTCGCCCTCAAAGTGTTTGCACACAAAATGGCAACAGAAAAACAGCCAGAACCGAATGTACCATCTGAACTGCACGCTCATGACATCGTCGTGTTGAATGTGTTGTTTCCTGTCTCGCCAGGTGAAACCCCCGCGTATCACTACGGCACCCACTACTCCTCCGCCATGATCGTGGCCTCGTACCTGGTCCGGATGGAGCCCTTCACGCAGATCTTCCTCAGACTTCAGGTTTGATCTGAACTCTCCTAGCCTCCCTGAATGTTCTGCTTGTCGTCTACATTTTACCCCGCAACTGGTCTGGGCATTTTAGACATGAGACAAGTGAGAAATAAAATGTTTGCGATTCATTTTCTAAGTCTGATTTTAAATAGTCTTTAAACTAAAATCCTCTATGAAACAGGGGCGTTGTTATAATTTTCTTGTCCACAAGAGTGCGCCACTACCCCGTGTTCGATGTAGGACGAAAGGTATTCGGGTGGATTTCAATTTCTCCATGCACTCTAACCATACTCTAAACACACAATAACAGCATTTTGACATTTTGTGACTACTAGGGAGGTCACTTTGACCTGGCTGACCGGATGTTCCACAGTGTGCGTGAAGCCTGGCTCTCCGCCTCCAAACACAACATGGCCGACGTCAAGGAGCTCATCCCCGAGTTCTTCTATCTGCCCGAGTTCTTTCTCAACGCCAACAACTTCGACCTGGGTGAGTATCGGGGAGCGGCTCGTGAAAGTGTACATATATTACTATATTAATGTTCCATATTAATGTTGGGTCTGCCCCTCTGTCGTCGGGTCTACAGGTGCCAAGCAGAACGGCACCAAGCTGGGTGACGTCCTCCTGCCGCCGTGGGCCAAGGGCGACCCGCGGGAGTTCATCAGAGTCCACAGAGATGTAGGAAATGAACCCACTCGTGACATTTTATGTCTCATTTTCCATGAGTGCACATTAACCTCTGTCTGGCCCACCCTGCCCCCTGCAGGCGTTGGAGTGCGACTACGTATCGGCCCACCTCCACGAATGGATCGACCTGATCTTCGGGTACAAGCAGCAGGGTCCGCCGGCCGTGGAGGCGGTCAACGTCTTCCACCACCTGTTCTACGAGGGCCAGGTGGACATCTACAACATCAACGACCCACTCAAGGAGACGGCCACCATCGGCTTCATCAACAACTTCGGACAAATCCCCAAACAGGTCAGATGCTGACTGTTGCTGACGCCAATGCTGATATCTTAAATATACTCCTCCTCATTTTAGACCCCTCAAAATAATATACATCAGTTCAAGTGTTCGCTACATTAACAATATTTGGGCCGCTCTACCTCTTCTTCAGAGAGCCCTCTGAAGCCGTTATCTGTGCTCTTTTCAAAGCCACAAGACTCCTTTTGACAAAAACATACATTTATCTTGCAGAACATATGTATGAACATTTTAACATAGCGTATTTTAGGTTTATAAAATACGTCCACAGCGACTTATTGCTTTCGTGCTGGTTCTCCAAACTCAAGGCGTGCCGACCGCCATCCACGGTCTGCATCTACTTCGTAAACCGAAATGCTTCTTCGTGACGTTTTGACCGATGAAGAGCCGGTTGTCTCCAAACATTAAGGTTCTGGAGCTTTAGTCCAGTGTGAGGATCCATTTTTTACCTTACTGGATAAAAACGTTCCTACCGCAACCAAACTGTTTCAGCATCCGGTTATGTCGATGTCCAAGTCCTGTTCTTCTCTTGGCTGACTGTGTGTGTGTGTGTGTGTGTGTGTGTGTGTGTGTGTGTGTGTGTGTGTGTGTGTGTGTGTGTGTGTGTGTCTCAGCTGTTTAAGAAGCCCCACCCTCCTAAACGGGTCCGCGGTAAAGCCAACGGTGACGTAGCGAGCGTTCCTCCGAGCTCCAACAGCGACAAGATCTTCTTCCATCACCTGGACAATCTCAGACCTTCTCTCGCACCAGTTAAAGGTACACACACACACACACACACACACACACTCTCTTTGTCTTCCATGTTAGATCCATTACCTGTACATTACGCCGTGCGGCACCAACTCCCAAAGGTGCAGGATCCCTTTTCGACTCGGCACTCACATGTTTCTTTGTGTGTCCAGAGCTGAAGGACCCGGTGGGACAGATCATGTGCACCGACAAGGGCATTCTAGCGGTGGAGCAAAACAAAGTCATGGTTCCCCCCACCTGGAGCAAGACCTTCGCCTGGGGCTACGCCGACCTCAGCTGCCGCCTGGCCAACTATGAATCTGACAAGGTAGCAGTTGGTATAGATTACAACTTCTCGCACTCGCTCCTTTAGTCTTCATGCTATTCGTTAGAAGAGAATCAGGGGATTAGAACATGGACTCCTGTAGGTTTGATTAACGACGATGTTTCCACCTGCTGGTGCTTAGATACAGATGCACTTTCCTCACTGGCCCTTCAGTTTTTACAGCAGCAGCCATTGCAGAAGGTTTGGTTACTTTCACTCCAAGGATTGAGGTTTTATTCTGTATTAGAAGTATAGATTGTCTTCAAATCCAGATGCTGAATGGGTTGAATATATATAATTGCAATAAATGTGTTTTTTGTTCATTAAGTCTGTCATTTTAACTTTCAATTAAACAAAACCATCCGGAGAAATGTGGATATGCACATCTGAAGCTTTCCATGACACCTTTAACATTCACTCAGACTTCTCTAGTTTATTATTTACTCTGGTTTATTTAATGCTGTACTCTCACTCCATTTGTAGATTTTCTCAGGACTTCCAGAAGCCTTACAGAGAATAGTAGTATAGTCTAGTATTAAAAGCGTTAACGCTCTAAATCTTCATCTCTCTCCCTCCACCATCCGGTCTGCTACCAGGCGTTGGTGGTGTACGAGTGTCTGTCAGAGTGGGGTCAGATCCTCTGTGCCATCTGTCCAAACCTAAAGCTGGTCATCACCGGCGGCACCAGCACCGCCATCTGTGTGTGGGAGACGGGGACCTCCAAGGAGAGGGCCAGGTCACTCACGCTCAAACAGGTAAGCGACAAACAAACAAACAAACAAACAAACAAGCTGGCGTTGAACACAGTTGAGTCCGGGCTCATGTCTTTATCCCGGCTGTGTCCTCGTAGGCATTACTGGGCCACACGGACGCCGTAACGTGTCTGACGGCGTCGTCAGCGTACCACATCGTCGTCAGCGGCTCGCGGGATCGAACCTGCATCATCTGGGACCTCAACAAGCTTTCCTTCGTCACGCAGCTCCGAGGACACCGGGCGCCCGTCTCTGCTCTGTGCATCAACGAGCTGACGGTGAGCTCCGCTTTCTCCCCGTTTGTACTTTCACCCTCCGGGTCAATAAAGACGAGCTGAGGAGTCACGTATTGTGTGTGTGTGTGTGTAACCAGGGGGACATCGTGTCCTGTGCCGGCACCTACATTCACGTGTGGAGCATCAACGGCAGCCCCATCGCCAGCGCCAACACCTTCACGGGGCGCAGCCAGCAGATCCAGTGCTGCTGCGTGTCGGAGATGAACGAGTGGGACACGCAGAACGTCATCGTCACCGGACACTCGGACGGCGTCGTCAGGGTAACCGCGCCTTCTCCTACATCTGACAGAACATCAAATAACATTTATTTAAATGCGTTGGGTTTTTAATTTGTCGGGGCTTTGGTCCATGTTTGTGCCGATGCGTGTGTATCGGTCTTCTGTTATTCTTGTTCCTGCCAAGTGGAAGAGAAACTCTGTGTCCATCCGTCATGGAGGAGCTGAACTTAATAGCGATATTTATGACGTCTTTCAAGACTAACGGGAGGAGAAGGGAAAAAACTTTAGCCCCTCAGCTCATGTTTTATTTTATTTTATTTTATTGTATCCACTCTAATTCGTCCAGACGAAATAGAAAACGGACACAAAAGTATCAACTTCACTGTGAAAGCTCCCGTTAGTTGAACCAAGTCATGTGTAATTAAACCTGCCCTTCAATATTTCTTCTAGTTTTGGAGAATGGAGTTCCTCCAAGTCCCAGAAACCCCTGCTCCAGAGCCAGCAGAGCCTGATGTGCCCGACTGCTGCGAGGAGAAGATCGGTGAGTGAATGGAAGCTTCTGTGTCACGTGATGGTTGAACTGAGGGTTTATTTAAATATGTATTTCAGTATTTGCACAATAAACTGAGTCTAGAAAATGTAAAGTAAGTTATTGTCGGCGTCACAGAGGGCGGCGAGAGCCACAACGGCGATGAGGACAGCAGCGAGTCGGACGGAGACGAGCCCAGTCTGAGCCAGGAGCCCAAAGCGCCGTGCAACCCCTCGACGGGCGGAGGCAGCCAGCCGGGCAGCGCCGTCCACCGACCCAGAGGTACTGCTCCTGTCACCATGGAAACAGTCGGTGGTTGAGTCGAGCGTGCAGCTCTCACAGAAAATAAACCGAAGCAGTGGCAGCAGTCTGAAGAAAGTCACGCGACGAAGTCATGTGACAAAGTTTATACGCAGAAAACGACTCAAAAACACTGATGCATTGTCGTCGCTTTTACCGTTTCTGTTTTTGACATTTAAAGTTCCCTTTTTAAAAGAGCCGTACGCTATTATTCCATCACTTCCTGTTCATTTGAATGCGTCTTGCACAAATGGAACAGAACTGGAAAAGTCTCCCGGTGCGATTGTTTTTAGTTGTATATTTTTTTACTGACTTCCCTTTCTAAAGCATGAAGCTCCTCCCCGGCTAACGTTCCCCTTCCTGCCTTCTAAAATCCTGTCCAGGTCCCTCAGCTCGAGCCGGAGCGTCATGGTCGATGGACAGCAGCTCCGACGACTCCCGCCGCTGGTCGGACAACCTCAGCATCGACGAGAAGGAAGGCTTCGTGTTCGTCAACTACTCCGAGGGCCAAACTAAGGGCCCCCACCCGCACCCCCACCCTAACTCTCACCCCCACCCTCACCCTCACTCTCACTCGCACCCCCACCCAGCTCATCCAGGCCAGGGCTCGGTGCCACAGCCCTCCACCATGGACGCTCGGACCTACAACCAGCTCAGGACCGGTGGGTGTCCCCTGATCAGTTATTGTTTGTTGTCTTGTTTTTCGCTCTAAAGCCACTAGACGAAGGTTCTCACCCCTCAGTTACTGTCTAAAAGTAAAAGCTCACCCCAGGATGTCCCGTCCCGTTCGTTTCCCGTGTGTTCACAGGCTACAGATGGGAGCGCCAGCTGGTCTTCCGGAGCAAACTCACCATGCACACGGCGTTCGATCGCAAGGACAACGCTCAGCCGGCCGAGATCACGTCGCTCGCCATCTCCAAGTAAGAGAGCTGTCGCGTCGCGGTGGATTTGTCCGATCTTGTCCGATGGCTTCTTCTACACGCGCCGTTAAATAAACGGACCACAAACATCTCGGGAAACGGCGCCCCCACTGAGTTGTTGTTGTTCTTCTCCTCAGGGACCACAGTAAGATCCTGGTGGGCGACGGTCGCGGCCGCGTCTTCAGCTGGTCGGTGAGCGACCAGCCGGGCCGCTCGGCGGCCGACCACTGGGTGAAGGACGAGGTGGGCGACAGCTGCTCCGGCTGCTCGGTGCGCTTCTCCCTCACCGAGCGGCGCCACCACTGCAGGAACTGCGGGCAGCTCTTCTGCCAGAAGTGAGTTACCTTCTTACTCCTTTCACTGTAACTTTTACTTCCGGAGACGTGCAGCCGCAGGTCATAATGAACGTAAGGTTATGGTATATTCAGCATTAAATAACCGTCGGCTGACATTTCTTCTTCTAATGTGCAGAATGGATTTATGTCTTCAGACAAAATAAGCAATTTAAGAGAGATTGTTTTATTCATATAGTGATGATGGCTTAATCCATAATGACATTGCAATTTCATACTCTAAGTTCTGTTCACATTGATGGCGGTGTATGAGAAGACAAACTGGCTTTGGAAAGAAGATCTGATGAGAGATTATATGTTTTATACTTGTTTTAAGTCTTTCTTTTCTTTCTATATCTCATTATTTATTAGTTTAAGGAACGTTTTCATTTCTTTCAGATACTAATTCAATATTTTGTGGAAATGTCTCGTTATTTTGGGGCACTAACTCATTATATTTAGGTAGTATATTAAGAAAGTATCCTTATTTTTAGGTACTAAGTCATTATTTTGAGAGAGTCCCTCATTATTTTCTGATATTAAGTAATTTTGAGAAGGTTTCTCTTTTAAATGACTTCCAGGATCTTTTTTCTTTTCCTCATCATTACCTGAATTTCCTCCCGACTGTTTAAAAAAGAAGGAATGTCGCCTCGTCTCTCCTCATCTTTCAGGTGCAGTCGATTCCAGTCGGAGATCAAAAGGCTGAAGATCTCGTCGCCGGTGCGAGTTTGTCAAAACTGTTACTACAACCTGCAGCACGAGCGGAGCGCAGAGGACGGCGGTAGGAACTGAGCTGCACCTCCGACCGAAAGAACAGGCGCCTCCTGCTGAGGATGCCGACCTGAGGAGCATTTCCTTGTTGTTCGCTCAAGACCTCCCACATTTCCCCAAACCCCTCCCACTTTATCCTCTCGTACGTCCAGTAAACACATGAACTGTAACACACTGACAGACCGTCTGAGCGAAAGAGGTGGGAGAGAAGAAACAAGGAAATGTTGAGAGGAAATGTAAAAAAACAAAAAAATTATAAAAAACAAAAAAATCACCACTTTTACCACCTGCACTCACCCGGAGGAAGACGAGGAAGAGGAGGAAGGAAAACAAGCGAGAACACCGTCGATACGGCACGCTTCAATCAACCACCCGCCATTTTTGCTTTGAGATCATGAACAGGAAGAAGTCCTTCCTACTTTCACCACCAGACATAACAAACTTGTTAATATTGTAAATACTTACCATGGCCTTTTTAATTTCACGAGGAACAAACGCAGAACAAAAAAAAACAAGGTCGATGAGAGAAAAAACTAAATTGCCTGTAACATAGCGATGTGACTAACCACTCCTGGCTTTAAAAACAGAAACTAAATCGAGTGTGTGTGTGTGTGTAGTCCGGAGGAAGGGATATGAATGTCAATAATTAATGTCCGTGAGTTGACGTTACTCGTGGGTCTAGTTATGCAAAATGACTTATTTTTGTTATATTTTTTTTTTTGCTGTTTACAAAGTTTATTTTGCGAGTGTTTCCCAGTGTCAAGCCATCGCGGAGAGATTTATATGATCAGATTGTTTGTTATTTGCCAAAATGTTTTATTTTATTGATTATCATTACTTACTTTAAAAATCATCGATTCTGTCCTTTATTTTATTTCCCATTTTGGAGATTTTTTTTGTCGTCGTCGCTGCTGCTGTTACTTGATATATGTTCTCATTCTAGATTGTATTCTAACTGTATTTTTAAACCATATCACTCCGTTAATTTCAAGAGGTATTTGTTTTGTCTAGAGAGAGAAGAAAACATCATGGGGTTCGTCTGTGAAGAAAGAACAATGCAGATTAGTTGCTTAAAGTCGCTGCACATTTGTTTTCCAGCGTCAATGCACTCTAAAAAAGGGACTCTTTGTGTTCGTTGTGTTTGTTTTCGTGTTCTTGTCGGTTTCCTGCAGAAGCTTCGCTCTCTGACCCGCCAGCACACTTTATCCTCAGTCCTTTTCTAGAAGATGTGGAACTGCAGGAGCAGCAGCTGAGCAGAAATGATTAAGAGAAGATGTAAATAATTATTCATTCACACTTAATGAAATTATGAAACTCTCCTTCAAACAGGGAAATGTCGTAGCTCCGATTTTTCTAAATATCTTTGCGCGTTTTTTGGAAATATTAAATACATGGAGACAGTTTTGGCGTACAGGTTTTAAGGGAGAATCGTAGCATTAAACATCGTGGTTTTCATATTTCAACAGTGAAATATCCTGTTTTTGCTCATTTATGGGCGCAATTTCCAAATCATGGATGCAAAGGAAACAATTAAATACATCCTTGATTTCAGCAAAATGAAGTCAATCAGGCTGGAATTATTTTGGAGTTTTTAGTTGGTTAAAGATTTACTTAGTTTATTTAAGGTTTTGTTAAGATGGTTGTTATCGGTCAAAGGAATTACCTGTGAATAAATGTATGAGGTTTAATTTGTGCCAAAAATCTGATTTTATTCCTACATTTGTCAATGTTCATCGTTTCTCACTTATATATTGAACATCTCTACGTGAGATCAGCGCCTCTCACATTATTCCAATGGCATACGTTTTCTTTTTGGGGTTTCGTACAAAAATGTCTCTTCACCAAAGTAAGAAATATTCAGATCCCAGCACAAACGTAGGCTGGTTTGTCTGAGTCACTGTCGATGTCAAACCATTCAAATGTACAGCGAGGAGATCATTTCAACTCGTCTGTAAAATACGCAGAAAGATTTATTTTTTTATCTGTCTCCAACAAATTCATTTTTCCGCTGATTGACCTCCATACAGGGCCACCATGTTGTTTTGTTAATATCAGAGAGGGTTTCACACGTTTCTCTGTTGTTGGCTGCTGCTGCTGCTGCTGCTGCTGCTGCTGCTGGGTTCAATAGTTGGACAATGAGAGTTTTTAATGTAAAAGTCTGTCTGTGTTTTCTTTTGTTGGTGGTTCTGTGCATTCAAATGCTGCTTTCTTTCTTTCTTTCTTTCTTTCTTTCCCCCGAGAGAACTGGTTTCTTTTAGTCTCCCACTAGTCTGCACAGAGTCCCGAACATGTAAAAGAATAGAAAACACTTTAACACCCACAGCGCCCGTGATGTTGTGATAATGATAATGATAATAATAATAATAATATGCACTCTTGTCATTGCCCTTATATCATTCTGCGTTCATGTCCTGTATTCTAGCGTGCAATCATGTCATCAAGCTGAAAAGGCCGAGTCGGCTTCTGTCAATCAAGAGTTCCTTTGCACCTTCACGTGTACAAAAAAGAGAGAGAAAGTCGAGAGGAATCGCAGGATTTTACTGAAATGCAGTTTTACGTTTGTCATTTTTAACAGAAAGATGCATTTCACAGCGGATAAATGAACTGTACAAAGTATTTATGCAATTATAACTGGTTTTAGATTTTTTTAATGATTTATTATTGCGATTTCAGCAAGTTTTGTTACTTGTTGCATGTCTATTAACACAGCTGACTTTCTGTGTCAGTGCATTGTACATGTTCTCAGCATTATTTTTTATTTTTCTTCGTTGGTTTTTGTTTTTGTTTGGGAGGCATTGTCTGATGAGTTGTGAGCCGGAGATCGTGTCCCCGACTCTGGGTGGACTTTTGTACTCTTTATGGAAAAAAACAGAACATTTAAGGACAAATGAAGAAGAAAAAAAAGAGAAAATCTTGGATTTATTTTGGTGGTCTTGTATTAGACTGCATTACTACAGTATCTGGTGTGCAATCTGTGATAGCTGAATGTTCCTTGTATATTTGTGTTCACTACATCCTACAAGAGTAAAAAAAAATCAGTAGAGTACCCTCCCCCCCCCCTTACAGAAACAAAATGTTACAATAATGCAATAGATCTGGTACTTATTCTTTTTAATTTAATTTCAATAAATAATTGCTGTTTACCACCAAAAAATAACTGACTTCTTCAATTTTCGGGCAAGTTGTCTTCGCGATGTGTCTTTTGTAAATTAAGGGGCACAAATTGTTCATTTGAGGGAAGTAAAGGAAATCTGAGTAGATCTAAAGTAGAAAAGTATAAGCGTGAGGATCACAAAGTGCAAGTGTCTGTGACGTATTTGTTTATTTTATCAAACAAATATTTCATTTTTGTGATACAAAATCCAACTAATTGGTACACTAAACTATTTCAGCTACTGTTATTTATTTTTTACAGTTTTTTACAGAATAACTGGGCTTTACGGTATTTAAACGGTATTTAACAGTTTATTATTCTGAATCTAAAATGACCTCCATACAGTTATTTCAAATTATGTTATAACTGTCTATCAGTCAATTGTTTTTGTCAAATCAGAAAGTTAAATAATAGTTTAAAAAAAACGCAGGAGTATAGTTCTTGAATGCGCCACTATTAGTTGCGCCATACATGTACACTATTAGACCTTTAAAGGGGTCAAAGTCTGATTTGTACTAGTTGTCTACTGCAGCTGATGGTCGAGCAAGCATCGATTAGACTGGAGAGAGAAAGAGAGCGAGGCCGTCTCCACCGCAGCAGCAGACCTGTGTGAATTGAGTCAGAGAAACAGACTGAGACCGGAAGTTATGGGGCTTCTACTTCAAAATAAATCTATTTTAGTGACTATTCCTTTACAATGAATGAATACTTGTACTTAAAAGTGTACTTCTTGGATTATTGGTTTATTATACTGCAGTTGTTCAACTATACATTATATATAGGAAGAATAATTAATCCCTTATTAATCCCACAGTGGGGAAATGTATTCTCTGCATTTTAACCCATCCTTAGTAATTGATGAGCAGTGGGCAGCTGTGAAGCTGTCTACTCTAAACTTCTATTCCACGACAATTCTGACGGGAATAAAGTTTTTTTTTACTCCACTACATTTATTTTACAGCTTTAGTTATTTTGCTAAATCAGATTGATAGAAAAAAAACTTCAACAAATAAATAATGATTTTATAATAGGTTAAGATAAACCATTATTCATAAGCTACACACACATACGTTCTGTAATTTCAGTATATTTAGACGCTAATACTTACTCGACTAAGTTTTTTGATGGACGACTTTTTGTTATAACAAACACTACAGTGTGGTATAAGTGCTTTGGGTAGTACTTCTCCATTAATGCATGTAGTGGAGTCAAAGTATAAAGTACATCAATTAAAAGCAAGTATCTCGAAATTACAGTTAACTAACATGCTTGAGAAAATGTATTGAGGTGAGTTACTGAGTTTCAACCAGTGATGCAGAAGAAGACGAAGAAGAGCATTTTATTCAACAACTTCTAGATTTATTTCATAATGAAACCTTTTTAACATTTAAAATTAATAATTGTTATGATTATAATTTTACAATTTGTACGTCTCCCCCTTGTACATTATATTTCTTCCATGTGATCTGTATTTATGTGTGTGTATGAATGAATGAATAAATACATGTATCCATAAATCCATACAAGCCAAAAGCTTTTACTCTGAAAGTACCCCCGCCGGAAGCTGTCTATAAAAGCTTGACTCCGGTGGGCGGAGCCGACGACCGGGACTGCGGTGATAAACAAACACACGCAGCACAGCCGTAAGTGTCTGATGCGGTGCTTCGACGGTAGCAACGGCTGACTTTCAGGGACGCTGACCTTCTTCACGGACCGAGCTTTAGAGTCAGAAACTCGGGTGTTAGAAAGCCAGGACCACACCGGAGGAAAAAACAACCAGGATTTGTTACCCCCCCTCCCCACCTTCCCTCCTTCTCCCCCTCCTTCCCTTGCTCGGACTCGGTTTATGTGACACATTAACGTCCCGGTGGAGAAAACGAGCGAAACATGACGGAGCTGAGGAAGCGAGCCGGAGGAGACCCGGACAGCACCGACAATACCAGCGACAAGGTAAACCGACCCCGTGCCGACTTCACCCCCACCTCCCCCCGCGAAACCTCCCTGAAAAAAACAAGTTAGTCCGGTTTTCGTTGTCGGTGAACCGGCCGAGCGAGCTGAGCCGTCAGTTAGTTAGCTCGCGGGGTTAATCCGAGCTGCGGCGGTCGCCGCGCGAAGACGTTATAACGGCTTCTGTGTTCGGTGCGCGAGGTTCACGTCCTCCTCGTCGTGTCCGGGAATGTCACACCATTTTTGTTTTAGTGTTTTCTTTTTTTAAACACTGACGTCATGAGATTGTCCTCATCAATGTCCGCTGAATAATTAGCTTGACATGTGGATCTGTGTGGTTTGTTTGCAGCATCAGAACAGGTGCGAGGCTTTCAGAGGCCCCGATGGATGGATGGATGTGTGTGTGTGTGTGTGTGTGTGTGTGCGTGTGCATGTATGTATGTATGTATGTATGTATGTATGTATATTTGGGAGAGGGGGGGTCCAAAAGCTGCGTTGACTTAAATGGCAGTCTCTCGAATAACAAATCAGGGATTTCAAGTGAAAGAGACAAATGGTAATATTTAAATATATATACATTATAAATTAGATTCTCACTCATCAGGAACGCCCAACTTATAATAATAATGAGCACTTTAAAAAAATCACCTTTTTTAAGTCTGCTTTTAAAACCGCTTTCCATTTTACTCATCTGTTTATAACTGTTTTATTGTTTATTTCTGTGATTTATATACTTTGCCTATACTAGGGATTACCAAATATATATATATATATATATATATATATACATATATATATATATATATATATATATATATATATATACATATATATATGTATATATATATATATATATATATATATATATATATATATGTATATATATATATATATATATATATATATATATATATATACATATATGTGTGTATATGTATATATATATATATGTATATATATATGTGTGTGTATATATATATATGTGTGTGTATATATATATATATATATATATATATATATATATATATATATACACACACACACACACACACACACACACACACACACACACACACACACACACACACATTCTATTTGTTAAACCCTAGTATAGGTCAAAGTACATAGAAAGCCAGGGCGTCACCTGAGGAAAAACAGGATTTGTTACTCCCACCCTTTCTCCCCTCTGTGTGTATATGCATGTCAAGATTTCTCAAGTAACTAGGAAGTGGGAAGTGCACTTCCTCTTTGTTTACTCGTAGTGATTGTTGTGCGATTGATTAGTTAAGCAGCCGTAATGATGGTTAATTTTAATTCTTGACACAAATCCCCTACTCGCTAGTTCTGGAGCTTTCATCCAAATCACACCGCCCTCCTCTTCGTCACTTTTATTTGCTTTGGATTAGATTAGTTTTCTTTTCAGGACTTTTGTCCACATTGGCTCAAAAGTTAAGCTTGGTGGTTCGTTCTTCACCTTGGAGAAAGTAAATCGTGTTGCTGGTTGGTTAATAATAACGCAAAATAATGTATAGGGCCCTTCCAACTAAATACCTCTCTAGACAGTTATTTCCAAACAACAGAAGATATAGAATCAATATTCCAATCTGCGGTTTTTATTGCCAATAGGTCGTCATGGCTGCTTAGCAGTTTGTTCTCTTCATCATGTGTGTTTGGATGGATGCACCCTTGATGTTTATGGACAAAGGTGAACTGTTTTGGACTATCAAAGGCCTTGTGTGCGCTTGCCACAGAGTTAACTTTAGATTTCCTTATTCCCCAGAGTCTTCCCCAGTTGGATTGTTTCAAAGGTTATAGTCCACGTGCACGGCTCCACTCACCGCGTCCTCCCACCATCACCTGTGTAACGTATGCAGGGCCGGTTGAGCAATCCCACCCGGCCCACTGATTAACTCTCGGAGAGAAGAACTCTCTGACCGACACGCCGCGTAACGCCTCTGAAACTGGGCCAAAGACAATCACACTGTTGAATTTAAGACTGCGCACCCAAAAGTCGCAGAAGGGACCTCTCTGCTTCCCGGCTGATGAAGAGTCCCTGGATTAAACGCATACAGAAGATAACGTTACGTTTGTGAATGGATATAGCTACGATTGCTAGCTAGCTAATCAAGGCAGCGGCCATGTTGGTGTTGGACAAGAGAAGAGTTCACTGAGTGGTTCCACATAAATCTAAATGTTACGATGGAAAACTTGAACTTTCTTGAAATTGCAAAATTACCTTTTTTAAATTGACAAACATAAAACAAAAATCTGAAATGAGGGTATGGCACTTGACCTCTCTGCAGAGCTTAATATCTCCTCTCTTATGTAAATCCTGGGTAATACCATAAGACGTGTTTGCAACATGATCGTCCTTCTTGTGCAACACACACAGCCAGGATCCATCCGGCTGCTGATGGACGTGGTCTGGTTTCCCACTGGAGGCTCTTGCACTAAAAACAGATTGTGTGTGTGTGTGTGTGTGTGTGTGTGTGTGTGTGTGTGTGTGTGTGTGTGTGTGCAGTTGGGTCATTATAGCACAGTGCCAAACTTCTCATTAGTGTCCCAAAGTATTTTTCCTGACCTGTCATAGTCCATTTTTGACCCTCAGCCGCCACCAGGAAGCCGTCTGGTAGAAGCATGACACGACAAATTCAGACAGTGACACAGCGCAGGTTATTTACATTTACAGAAGAGTTGACCTTTTTCTTTTTAAAGTGCATTAAGATGTTTGATCAGAAGGATCACATACCGATGTGAGTTTATTAGAGGCGGGAAGATGTGATCCTCTCAACCATGATCAGTATTGATGCTCTGTTGTGACATGTATCCATGCCGCCGTGTTTATCTCAAACTGTCTGTGAAAGTTCTTCATGAGGCAATCAAAGAATACCTGATTTTTAAATCCCTCCATTGAATGAATCCAGCGGTCAAAAAGTAGCGTCGCTCCTTGTCTGGACAAACCTTTTAATCAGTCGTGTTTCAACTCCTCTTAAGCACAAACGACACACACATCCTGACATGTTCATGGCTTGTCTTAATGGTTCCTGTGTGTGAGGTCATTATTGTCCTCTGTGATGTCTGATTCAGGTTGGCAAGTTGCCACTCGGCCACAAGACGAATGCTGCTGCTGTTTGTGGTGACTTTGCAAACTCTTTGGCAAGTAGCACAAGGAGCCACAGGAGGTCTGTCGCTCTTGAAAGCTTCTAGAGGTCTCAAGCTTAGCAGTTGAGGAAAATGATACAGCAGGATTATTGTTGTGAGTACATCCTGGTACAAAACACACACACACACACAGGCGTCGTAGCTTCAGAGAGCGACGTCATGGTCGCAACTATCTAATTGCATATCTACCATTGACAAACATCTTGTGTGTAACTCACGGCCCAGTTTGAATGGTGTGGAGAAGTTATTTGTCTGAAGGGGAGGGGCTTGTCCTCTCCATGACGATCTCAAACAACGCAGGTGAGTCATGTGCTGCCAGGCTTATACGCTGGAGTCTGGCTTTGTTTTGGCTTCCCGCTGCCAGCATCTCTGAACCTGGCAGGATGTCGCCAAACCATCGCCAAGTTAATGAACTACTTGTGAGTCCATGTGACTTCTATTTAGACGCCTATGTTGCTTTTTTATTCGATGTTGAGTGCCTTCTTTTATTTCTATTTGTTTTGACCCAAAGAACACATTCTTCTTTTGTGATTTGGACCAGATGGAGCAAACTGAGTGTGATCCACCCCGAGAAGTCACGAGAACAATGTTGTTCAGTGTGTGCTGCTGTCCACCCCCACAGTGTTGTATACGGGACATTCCTGGTCTGCATCTTTTCCCCTGAAAGCGTGAAAAAGACAGTCGGGGAGCGATACGACCTGCTGCCGTCTTTGTCACTGAGTTTGAGTCGTTCTCGGTCGGAAGCGGAGCAGACAGCGTTTCAGCAGAGATGAGTCAACTCTGAGAGTGTGTTTTAGTTTTGGAGGTTAAAAGGTCACTTTGTTGTGTCACTGCAGCAACACCACAGCAGATCATGTTCACATGAGGCCCTTTTGAGGTTCGTCGCTGACAAAGGAAGAGTGTTTTATGGGCTTGAGCGTCCCACAAACACACCGACATTTATATATATATATTCACACGTCCATGTGTGCTGTCTACTTCGCCAATATTTACTTTTGTTAATTAGTCAGCCACACACACACCATCCCCAGCACTGTGTTTGATTCTCATCTTGACCCGCCGCTCATTGTGGTCGCGCACACTGTCACCGGGACAGTGAGCGCTTTGCTGACGACTCCACACGACGGTTGACCTTGGTGGGCTGTCTGCTGGCCGGCGGCAGCCAGACGTTTAACGCTCTGCTGGTCACGGCTTCGTTCTGCGTCGTTAGGAATGTCTTTGGACAGCTCTGCATTGGGGCTCTGCGTTCGTTTATTTGGTGTTTTTTAAACTCTAGCTTTGTGAATGAAAGGTCGCTGATTCTGCGGCAACATGACCTGGTGTCATCTTGAAAATCTGCCGGTAACGACTGGATGGATTTGATTTGAAACTGAAAATGAAATGATGAGTGAAGTAGCTAAGGGAGTGGCGGCAGATAAGACGGAGTTCATGAGCTGAAGCGCAAGTGAGCGCTTTAATTATCCTGCTGAACCAGAGTTTAGTTGGTTGGCGTTAGAGAATGTGGGGTGAACTCAAGATTAATTCATTTAAATAAAGATCAAGACAATTGTCTTTAGTGTCTGCTCTTATTTGATAATACATATAACAATTTGTAATGCCTACCCACTTGCCCAGTAAAGAAACGATAATGTTAAACCCTGGCCTTCATCATACCTCAGCGTTGGCGCTGCAGTAGTGAGCCCATGTAACTCTTCTCCGCTCTTGAATTTTGCACAAAGATCGCTGCTGTTCCTGTAGTTTCCTCCCTCTCTCTCTCTCTCTCTCTCTCTCTCTCTCTCTCTCTCTCTCTCTCTCTCTCTCTCTCTCTCTCTCTCTCTCTCTCTCTCTCTCTCTCTCTCTCTCTCTCTCTCTCTCTCTTTCTCTCTCTCTCTCTCTCTCTCTCTCTCTCTCTCTCTCTCTCTCTCTCTCTCTCTCTCTCTCAATGAGTCTTCTCTGTTTGAAAATGTTGAAACACGATACTGGTGAAATGTAATAACCTCACAAAGTTGTCATTGTTTTATCTAAATGAAATGAGAGACTCAGATTTTATCGGCATGAGCCTCGAATATGGATTCAAAACCCAGTGTCGCGTTGGCGCCTAGTAGAAACTTTGGAGGAGGAGGAGGAGGAGGTACTGGGAAACATAAAACGCAGAGATCACATTAAATGTTTATCTTTTTGGTGGTATGATTTAATTTGTTTTCAGTCCAGTCAGTAGTTTACATTTGGGAGAAATTAGTTTTGCGTGTAACCCAAAACACCATAACTGTTTATGAATTATTTATGGGCTAAAAGAGTCAATAGCATTTATATTTCGTGTTGTTTTTTCCCATTCATCAAAACAGACATTGTTGTTTATAGCATTTAGCATTTATTAAACATTGTGTAAACAAGCTTCGCAATAGTGTTTGCTTTCAATTCAAACCGGATTTATCTTCTTTGGTTTATAGAGTATGATTTATATTCTGTTTTCATACGTATTCTCATTATTATCCAGCCAAAATCGTCTTCATTGACAGTTTTTTGATAAATTTTTATAAATGTTTCAAGACATCTTAGAGCAAGAGCAACATGAAAAGCCAAAGTACATGTTGTACTACCTCATTGTGTGTGTGTGTGTGTGTGTGTGTGTGTGTGTGTGTGTGTGTGTGTGTGTGTGTGTGTGTGTGTGTGTGTGTGTGTGTGTGTGTGTGTGTATGAATATGGCCGTGTTTGACTGCTTAGCATAACTTGGATTGTTATCGCACACATTTGCAGGAGTGTTTGATGTGTTTGTCTGAGAAGTATTTACACAGCGGTTGACATACTTTCCTTTTATCAAAAGATTAACAGTGTTTGACAGTTTAATGCACAATCTTGAGCACATCAAGCCTTAATACCGTTGTCGTGCTGCATGTCCCAATGCATTTGTGCGTATGAAGTAATGTGCTGAATGTTGCAGAAACAAGCGAGAAGTGTTTCTTCTCCAGCAGCCGAGTTGTCAGAGAATATCTTCTGCTGGTTAACACTGAGGTGATTCTATACCTGCACACACCGGCCAACCGCCTCCAAGCATGCTGGTGTTTGTTGCATCGGGTTGGTTGGTACAAGCGCTTCAGACCCTTGTGATTTATACATGAACACCAATACACAGCCCTGCAGTCTGTACTTCAGTGTAGCCCATTAGTCGTCAGCATTCTTAATGTCAGTGCTTCTATTTCTGATTTTGTTGCATCTTTGTTACTTCAGTCAGGTCAACAAAATATAAGAAAAATGTCTTGAAATTGCTTGTTTGGTCTGACGGCCCAAAAACAAAACAATTCACTTAAAAATGATATGAAACTGAGAAAATGAGTCGCAACCAAAGCGTTGATTCATCAAATCAACTCGTGACAAAGGGGAATAAAGCCAAGCGGGCTCTAAAAGTCCCTTTCACGTGGGCATGAGGAGAGAAAGATAAATAGATTATTAAGCTAAAATGTCTGGTTCCATCTCGACTTCATTACACAAACGTATAGTTTAGTTTGTTCGTAAAGATAAGGACCGAATGCGTTCCATCTTTCTTTCTTTTTATGACGATCCGAATAGAAACGGGTGTTCAGGTGATTTTGATGTGTCAATTGTCTGGTAAATTCAGCATTATCTTGTGTCTGGAGTTTATTTAGTGTCTTGATTATTTCAAAAGAAAGCTGCGAGACCACTGGTCCGTCTCACTTTAGCTTTGCACCGTTTCCTCATTAAAACCCCGAGTAGAAAATCTTCAACTGCACCTCTTCCCTCCTGAGCTCCAACACCAACCCAGGTGACCCTCCTCGGCCTCGACCCCAGCGCTTCAGCTTCTTCCCCCCGGCTAATTACGACGTCTGTCCGAGAGCCAGACACCTTCTTTCTGTTTCTGAAAGGAAAAGCTCTCTGATCTCAACCCCGATGCTCCCACTGACTGTATTTAGCAACGTCCGAGTGAAAGCAGCCATGAAAGGGAAGAAAAAAAAGAAGAGAGGAACTGTCCGGGAGCATCAGCGAGCCTCTCAAGTGCAAAAAGGGGAACTTAATCTCCCGAGTGTGAGCTCAGTTTAAAAAATAGCCTCTTTTGGGCAGAAAAAGAAAAGCGTGTCCTCCGCTCGCTGCTTTGTTACACGAGAGATGCTCGCAGGTGTTAACTCACGGACTAAAGTGTCTGGCTTAATTTCTAGGATGCCACTTTGCTTACATATTGATGATGTCAGAGTGTCTGAGGCCTGGTCTGAACGAGCATCCTGTTCTCTACGTTTGGGCCTTCTATCCCCCACATTTAGCTCACTGTGGTCGTTTTACTCATACAGCCGATCATAAAGTTATTTATTTTATATAGCGCATTCATTCTTTCTATCTTTGGGCCAGAAACCTTCTATCCCGATATAGTTTAATATCATATCTCTTATCACGATGGAGCATGTTTCCTGGTAATCCAGTAAATAAGTAGTCTATAATATGATATAACCACGTGGTTTTGTATGGATTAAATACTTGACAAATTGAGTTTTTTCTCAGTTAATAAAGAGCTCAAAACAGTTGGATTTTCACTGAGCTTGTTGTCAGTTTAGACGACATGATTGTGTCTCACGATATCTCAATAAATGATTTAATCAGTATGATTCCTTTATAAAAGATTATAATTGATCGTATTGAATCATCACCCAGCTCTTTTAAACTCGTAATCAATTTTTAGATCTGCGCTGGTCAATCCCATTTTTGTTGTCTTTTACGTTTTGTAATCTGATGCATGTGCTGACTTCTCATTATGAGGACCTTGTTTGCTGTAAACTGTGAAACACTGCAGCTTCTGTAAGTTTTTTTTTAGGTAAAACAAAGAGGTGAAACGTACCAAACATTGTCCTTTTAATGTTCTTCATTTGAGGTCATTCATTTTAAGTGAAACCATTTGCCGTAATGAATGTGACTAAATCAGATGGTGAATTCTGCACCTACTGATGATGAACAGGTGTGCGTGGTCGACAGAACAGAAGCAGCGTCCGTGCGTCTGCTGCTGGGTCTAAATCCAGATTAAAGATTCATTAACAGCAATAAGACGTTAGCCTCCCGGGCAGCAGACTGCTCACCTGCAGACGCCAGGTGTAGCCTTTCAGCTCAGTCACGCTCACACACTAATCCTCCAGCTTCAGGATTTAGTTTGGTTTTAATGTATAGAAGTTATATTTCAGTGCAGGTCACTAAATGAACATGATGAAGGCAACAGAATACGTACTAGAAGGACCTCACCGGTAGCAATGTAGCAAAGGAATGTGTCTCTTAATTATGAACGCATTGTGTAAGCGGCAAAGTGACAATACAAAGGACTTAAAGGGAAGAAATTCATGCAATTGAAGCTAAATGCAGCTACATTTTTTTTTAAATCCCCAAGAACTGCCTTTTTTGTCATATTTCATGCTGTGGTCTTATTTTTTTTTAAAGTAAGAACTAGTAGTGTTAATAGTTATCAACACTTTTCTTTTCTACGGGGTGATCACTGTCCATTTTCTTAAAATGTCTCTTATGTTCATTAAATGTAAAATGTTATAATAGTTGGATCGAATGTGAAAGTGATGGGTGCCTGAGTTTTTAAAGAAATTAGCTTACTAAAGGTTGTAGCTCATATTATATAAAGGCTAAAAAAATATATTTTTCCACCGTTATAAGCGAGTCATTATGAGCCTCTTCTTTCCTCAACCACTGTCTCTGTGCTTCCTCTCTGACTCCACGAGTCAGCTGATGATACAGAATCACGTCAGCCCTGTAAATATATAATATCATTTCATGCTTGGGTGTGGAATGATACGCCTTTTTGTTATAAACGGCAAATCCTACTACGCTTTTTTTATTTACATTTTAAAATGTTTGTGATATTTTTTTATTTTTTATGTTCTTATAGACTTTATTAAAAGGGATATTGATTAACTGTCAGTTACGTCTGCCGTGGTTTTTGACCAATGAAAATATGTTTTGAGTCTGAACCAGTGCTCCTCCACACTTGATGGCAGATCCACGTGAATCCCAGTCAGACTGGGAAGACGCCAGTTCTGAAGACTCCTGTGCTCAGCTTAGACTGTACTCTATTTGACTTCCTCAACATGAACTTGTCATTTGCATCTCGGGAGCGCTCCCCGTCTTCGTCAATTCTTTTCTTTACCTGTGTGTCACGTGAACGCTCACTATCTTAAGCCAGTATTTGAATATCCCTCTGTGTGTGTGTGTGTCCTGACAGGAGGCCGATGGCGATGACAGGCTGGGCCTGCAAGGCGAAGTGGAGGGAGATTGCGACGGCGACTCCAAAGCAGACGCTCCAGATGTTCCCCTCTCCACAGCAGACACAGACAACACTCCACAGTACCTGAATAAGGCTCTGCAGGGCCTGCCGCCCAGGTACACACACACACACACACACACACACTCATGAGCGCACTGTGCGTTTGATTCTGCTCCTCTGTTGTGTGGCACGATCAAGGATCTATTAATACTAGTCCAGGTTTAGTTAGTTTAGTAAGATGGATGCAAGACAGAAAAAACAAATTAACTTCGGCCCCTCTGTTTAACTTCAACTCATGGTGTTCAGAAGATGAAACCAGGAGCCCAAATAAGAGTAAAAGTGTGATTTGTATTTCTGAGATCACACTTTAAGCAGGCTACCGTGCTCCAGTTCCTGGCTTCACAGGATGTAGAACATGCAGGTCAGACTGACTCTCTGTACCTTGACCTAAATAAGCATCTTGCTGTAGCGAGCATGTTTCCCCCGCCGTCTCTCGTGAGATGACCCCGACAGAGTGAGCGGTCGTCTCTCCCCTGTGCGCGTGGGTTAAGTGGACCGGAGAATAGATCCCGCAGAGATGTCTGAACACGCTCCATGCGCCGCTGCAGCGCAGGAAACGTAGTTGCGAGGCCAGTTAGGGTTCGACCCCACAACGATCATGTGTCACGATAAACGGTGACACAGTTGTATGTCGTTTGTGGTAAAACTCGCTTGTAGGTTTTAAGACAAATCAGCCGGTGAGGCCAGAACAATCCAGTTGAGTAAAGTGTGACTCAATGTCAAGTTCTGGGAAGAAAAAAAAAAAAAAAAGGTGTGCTAGCAGCCTGTTCTGTCAAGTGTTGTTGGTTTTCTGCTAGGATGTGGTGTGATGCTTTGTTCTTAACCAAGCAGCATGCAAAAAACATGGTGTGTCTTTGACGGCTTGTTGTAGCTTTAATTTAAGAAAACTTGCAGTGGTACTATTCGTTCTTGGAACGTGGAGCGGCTTCTTGCCGGCAGTTGGGGAATTTTCTTTTCGGCAGCACCTGAAACGCAAGTGAACGAGGGGCGGAGGGCGTGACCAATAAGTCACAGGACTTAAAGGCTCACAAGGAGGGAAGCGCTAATCCTGAGTGTCGTCTCTGTGCTGCAGAGACACAAGGATGAACCGACTGCAGGGAGGAGGGGTAGTAGAGGTGAGCAGCAGCATGACACAGCAGAGCGGGATGGAGGTGAAGAGAGGAGGAAGAGTGAGTGATGGTGTGATGATCAGAGAGCCCGCCGTGCTGAGAGGAAACAACAACAGCAGCTGCTGCCGCCTTGTTTTTTTTCATGATGCTGCTGTTTCTCTTCTCCATTCATGCAGCAGGCTCTCTGCCATGTTTGGCTGCGTTTAGCCGTTTCCTCTTCTTTTGTTTCGCTCTCGGGCGGTTTTCCTCCCAGCGGCAGCAGCGGCACCGTACGACGACAAACGAGGCCTCAGTCCACATATGCTGCCGCGCTCGTGTCACAGGTGTACTGGTAGAACTATCTGTCGTTGGGGAGAGAGGTTTAAGTACAAGTGAGCCTCATCTCGGATTCACGGATCATTTATTGTCATTGTGCAACACGGGGATGCACGACGAAAAACTGCAGTTGTAGCACATTTGCGACACTTTTTTTTTTACATATTATTTTTTTATTTACACCCGCTGTTCGCTTCTCCTGAAGTCTTATTTCTTTTCCTCTACGAAGGTCGTTTCAGAAGGTCGTCCGAATCGGAGTGCACCCAGATTATGCACCGTTTAACGGCATTTGTCTGCTCTGAGGTTGATATGTAACAAAAAAATCATAATAACACACTCGCTGGATAATTTATATATAAAAGTCTATGTGAAACAATTTTAAAATATATATTCTATTTATCCTCAGTCTGAAATAGGAGTCCACATTCAGTTACAAACTGGTATTTGTGCATAGTGTCAGTATTTTTCGACTGGTGAAGTAAAATCAGTAAAGACGTCGTCACTTTCATGAAAAAAATGTTTATTTAATAAAAACAAATTTACAATTTTGTTCACAGATTTGTAATTATGAAAAAAAAAAAGATTGAGGGGGATCGGCTTCTCAGGTTTAGAACATGTGCGTTAGACCCTTTAGATAGGGCCCTTAGTCATACTAATGATTGTAGACATCTGAAGGCTAAATATCGGTCGTTTTGGTTCTAAAAGCGGTGACTGCATAATGACTTCTCTCCTGACTGCCGTTGAGAAACGCTTCAACCACAGTCGTTATGCTTCCTCTCATCAACCGTCTCTTTCACCCCACGAGTCGGCTGATTATAAATATGCATGTCAGCCCTGCATATTCAAAAACACGGCTTTAATGTTGAATCTTAGAACTGGAAACAGTGAATCGTACAGCTGTGTCGTGTTTTTTCGCTCCATCTCCCTTCGATTGAGAACTCAAAAGAAGTATAAATGAATGTAATGAAATATGCATGTGATGTTGACGAGTGTCCGTTCTCTGCAGATGGAAGAACTACTGGATACGAGGGGTTCTGTCTTTAGCCATGATTTCCGGCTTCTTCCTCATCATCTACATGGGACCCGTCACTCTAATATTGGTGGTAAGTTTGATGATTTGCTACTGCAGCCGTCGCGCGTCAAACATTTTGAAGCACTGACTCTCTTTCTTGTCCTATTTCTGCTCCGCTGCCGCCGCCTGACGTAGGTCATGACCGTCCAAATCAAGTGCTTCCAGGAAATCATCACCATCGGCTACAGAGTGTACCACTCCTACGAGCTGCCCTGGTTCAGGACGCTGAGCTGGTGAGCAGAATGTTGATTTCACAGCAGATGATCTCAAAATGGATTAAGAACGGAGACTGGTTCACCCTTTAAAAAAAAATGGTTTTAAAGGAAACCTTTTACCAAGTTTTTGTATCTACAATGCTGGTATTTTATGCAGAAGAACCGCGTTTTAACTTCGCTCCACGTGGCCGGCACCCGGAGCTCACACAGCTCAAAAGCTGCTGGTCAAATTACAGATCCACGATCTGCAGTGTTTCTCACTCGGGACTGTTCCAGGAAGGTTAGGTCTATATTCATTCCGAGCCATCTTTAATGGCGTAATGATATGTAAAGCCATTTAAAAAGCCAGAGACGGGCAAACTTTCTCCTTTTTAAAGGTGGCACTTTGTCATCGCTTCTGGCAGCCGCACTCCATTTAACGCTCCCGGTCCTCTGGCAAAACGCTGACTCAGGCCAGCTTCATCTGCAGGTATTTGTTCTGAATATGAGTTTGCCTCTATTTCTGTGAGAGAGAAACACACACACGCACACACACACGCACAGTATGTGACGGCAGCAGGAGCAAAGATCACTGTCTTGTTGGAAGCAGATGAAGACTTATTGAAACTTTATCTTGGGCCTTTAGCCATTACACACACACACACACACACACACACACAGGAGGTCAATGTACAGCGAACATTCAACACACATCCAACACACGCACAGAAATCCGACCAAAGTGCACAAATGTGCACACGGAGGATTCAGGTACGCACTCTGAGAAAACAAACTAGAACCACGTCGGGTTCTTCGGCTCGCCCCCGTACGGAGAACCCTTTTTGTTTTTCCTAAAAGACGCTTTTAGAAAGGTTTCCACCTGGAACACGTGATGATCTACTCCTTCCTTTTTTACCTTTTCACAATAAAAGTCCTGGACAGAAACGCTGTGTAAATGTTTACCTGAGGGAACTCTCAAATTCTCTCTGAGCATTTCACTTCAGAGGAAACTCCATAAAGTATCTTGCACTAGCTTAAAGCTGACGCAACAGTTTACCTCAGACAGACGATGCTACTAGTATTTAGCGGTTTGGTGTAGTTTACATGTCGCACCCCGGTTTGTAAAGGTCTTTACTGAAGCAAATGGATTCTCCTGAGCCCTTCAGGAGCAAAACAAACTGTCTGAACTCTTATTTCTGAGAGGGTGACACTTTTCGTTCCTGAGGTAGAAAATGACAGATAAGAAAATCTAATGCCTTCTGTTTCTATTGCCTCAGGTACTTCCTGATTTGCGTCAACTACTTCTTCTATGGGGAAACTGTTGCGGATTACTTTGGGGCTCTGGTGCAGAGGGAGGAGCCTCTGCAGTTCCTGGCTCGCTACCACCGCTTCATCTCCTTCGCCTTGTACCTCGCAGGTGGGTCTCGCCTTCACGGCCATAAAAACAGTACCGCAGTATGTGGACACACACACACGCACACACACGCTCTCTGACCCCTCTGCTTCCTCTCACGTTTTCTTCATAGATTGCGCCAGACACAAATCTCATTACTGGGGAGAAAATGGAACAAAAGGAAAAAACAAAGACCTCAGGGAGAGTTTCAGTCTAAACTCAGGAGCTTACGAACTGATTAACAACGAAATGAGCTCATCTGCTCTTTTCCTTTCGGGCCTCATAGCCGTTTATTACGCTGGTGACCTGATGGCCGGATGTGCCATAAAACCATAAAGCTGTGGCTTTATCAAGAGACTCGGTGGACTAATGATTCGCATACTGTGTCAAAACAAGAGGACATGAATATGAATGTTTCTTCTAATAATGCAATGAATCATATCAGTGTCTTTATAGACTACGTATATTTGACACTGCTGCTGAATAGATTTATTGGTCTCTTTAAATGTAATCCATTCATGTCAGTACAGAATGAGAGATTTTAGATCCTAGATCCCGTTTCCCTGAGGCTCCGTCACTCTGGGTGCTAAATGTAGGTTTTTGTGCAAGTTTAAAGTGGCGCCCACTGATTTTTAGCTCATCGCACACAGATTTATTGGTATCGGTTAGATATGGTTAGAAATTCTAAATTGCAGGACCGAAACGCCAAACGCATGAGTGAGGTGGTTCAGGCACGTTGTAGTTCAGTGCAGCGAAGGACTCGAGAGCAGAAGAAGAGTCGGACTAGAATCTGTTTTTAAAAGTTCTATTTGGTTTATTACAGGCAGTAAAGACTTTGCATTCTCCTCAGTCAATTGGCTTTTCTCAGCTCGACATATTAATAACTTTATTTATATTGCACCTTTTTAAGAACACAGTTTACAGAGCTTTGACAGCCAAAGCAGCAATAAAACAGCAGAACGCTCCACAGTGAGGCCCAAGCAAAGCAAAACAAACCGGGATGGAAATGTAACGCCTGATAAAACGGTACAATAAAACCTACTGACGCGAACAAACTAAGAAATTATAATAACAACAATAGTCAAATAAAAGCGGTAAAAAGACAACATCACATAAAAGCCTGGCTGTAAAAATAAGGGCTTTTAAGAAGTGATTTAAAGGAGATTGTGATTCTGGGAGCAGCTCCAGGCATGAAAGCAGCCTTTAAGGTGGAAGATAAATCTACACTCCCATTGGAGGAGAAGTGAACCACATGACTACAACTAGGAGTCACTGTTTGACCGCTTTGCATCTTTTGTTCATATAACAGACAAATAATGAAGATTCTTATCTTATCAAAATGTTTGCGTATCCGGCGTTAATCAGATTATTTTAATCTCAAATATCAATAAATGAGACGCACCATAATGTGAACTGTTTGACAAACTCAAAACAAGTTTCCGCAAACTGATTTTCATACTGTGAGGGTCTGGAAGTTAGAAAAAAATAACTTGTTTAAAAGTAATATTAAGTTCAAACAAAAGTAAAATGATTTCGTATTAAAAGTTTTTTATGAAAAATCTGCTAATCAGCGTCATCAGGGCGGTTTGGGTGTGGTTTATGTAAACAACATTTTAACTTTTATGAGTAAAAATCTGAAAAAGAAACACAAATGTAGAAGTCTCGAATGTGAAATAACCAAAAATCTCCTGTCGCTCATCATACACAGCTGATTTGAGGGGGGAGACTTCAGTGTTTGTGTTGCAAAATGATCCAAAGTAAGGAGCATATTTCTGGTTCTTCTCGCTGCTGCTGTGACAGTAAGTTCCCCTGTGGGACGATGAATAGAGGTTCTGTGTCGTCTGAACACAGTTCCTCCTCAGTGTCGCTGACACTCAGTCGACCCAGTCAGCTGCAGTTCTCAGCCCAGAGGACGTTCTGATCCGAACCGCATCTCCTCAGTCTGGTGGCGGGAACGCTCCTCTGACGGCAAGCCTCAGAGCAAACTGTACGAAATAAAAACATTTAAAAACTAAATTGCCAACAATAAAGCCCCCAGATGTGTGTGAAACAGAATAGTGAGTTGTCCAGTCCCAGGCATGCTGCACACATCTCCGCAGTGTTCAGTACACAATGTGTCATAGACGTGATTCATAGTATTTATCTGCCGTATACATCGTTTAACTGACAGCATGTTGTCTCTTTCACAGGTTTCTGCATGTTTGTGCTGAGTTTAGTGAAGAAACATTACCGCCTGCAGTTTTATATGGTGTGTATCAGCCAAGTAATCCTCCTCCTCTTCCTCTTCCTGCTCCTCTTCCTCCTCTAAACTTCCTGTCCATCTCTTTCAACTGCTTCTCACTTCCAGAAATGTCCGTCTGAGAACATTTCTTTTTTAAACTCATCTTTTGATCTGATGCTGCCATCCACTCACTTGAATATAACTAATATAATATCCATGATCCTGGATATTTATTTATGTATTTATTTAATCTCACATCACTGTAGAAACGTTCAACTCTCGGCCTGATGTTTAAAAATGGGCCTTTAAAACACAGACGGCTGCAATGGAATGAATTTCTGCCGTTGTTTTGCACTTTTAGTCGCTTTATTTAATTTAATCCCAAACTAATTTCATCAGTAATTTAAATAATTAAGTAATTATTTTTAATTATTATCATTATTTGGGATGTCTTGACTCTTTAATTTGCAGACAAACATATGTGAAGTGCTTTGAAATATGACATGAGTGCAGACACCTTTTTAGACATTTCCATGTCAGCTTTTTATTTACATTATCATAAACCCAAAAGTTAAAAAGTATTGTTATAATATAGTGATGGTGTAACGAACTAATTAATCTGTGATCCGTATGTGAACAACAGAATAAGCGCACTGCTAATGGCGAGCATACAGAGGTTCAATTCGGTCCATTATGATGCATTCAGGGTCTATTCAGTGAAAATTAGTATTAGGCAAAGGTAAATTATAATGTCGTCATAATCTGGTCAAATGTAGTTTTTGGAGAGACACTTTAATAAAACTTGTTTTATGGCCATGTTTTTGCTGCAATAAAAAAAGTGACATTAGAGATGAATTATTACCTTTTCTTAAGACTAACTAAGCATTTTATACTAAATCATTAAACTACTAATTCCAATAATGTATTTATTATTATTTATTTAATATATAGGTATTTAAAAAATACCTATATATTATAGGTATTTTTGTTTGTTTTATTTCATTTGTTTTTTTTATTTTCAATAAAAGTATTTTTTTGCTTTTTCTCATTTTGAATTGTGTGTTTTTACACATATAACCAACATAGATTTAAATGTATATACAGTTAATCTGACGTCGGAGCAGTTTAAATAATTTTTCAGGACTGTTGGGGGTAAAAACATATAATCTGGAACCTTGTGGACCGTCTTCTATAACAAAGCTAAACAACAAAAAGGATCTATTTCTGCCGATATTCCTCAACAATCTGCAATCGGTAAAAAAAAAGGCAACGGGGGCGTTTCTAAAAGCTATTACATTATAATATCGTAATATGGCAGAAGACCTTTTCTCAGCTGCAATACTCGTGTTAGTGTTTCTTTAAACGTTATTTCGTTGCATGCAATTTCACAAAATTGTTTTTTTATCAATTATTTTCTCTTTCATTTTCTCGCCTGCTCTTCTCACACCGTCACCCATTTACTTTGTCCCTGTCATCCACCCCGTCTGTCTACCCGTCTGTCTGTTGTCTGCCGGCCGGTCTGTCTGTCTACCCGTCTGTCTGTTGTCTGTCTGTTGTCTGTCTGTTGTCTGCCGGCCGGTCTGTCTGTCTACCCGTCTGTCTGTTGTCTGTCTGTTGTCTACCCGTCTGTCTACCCATCTGTCTCTCTGCCCGCCTGTCTGTCTGTTGTCTGTCTGCCGTCTCTCTGTCTGTCTGCCCATCTGTCTCTCTGCCCGCCCGTCTGTCTGTTGTCTGTCTCTCTGTCTGCCCATCTGTCTCTCTGTCTGCCCGTCTGCCCGTCTGTCTGTCTGTCTGTCTGTCGTTCGTATGGTTTCCACTGTCCTGGCTCCTGAGCTGCGCGGCTACATTCCAGTGCAGTGACAGAGTGTGTGTGTGTGTGTGTGTGTGTGTGTGTGTGTGTGTGTGTGTGTGTGTGTGTGTCGTTGCAGTTTGCTTGGACCCATGTGACTCTGCTGATCGTGGTGACCCAATCGCACCTCGTCATCCAGAACCTGTTTGAAGGAATGATCTGGTGAGCTCTTGTGTTGTGGAGGAATGCAACAGGGAGGGACACAAAGCTACAGTGAATATCTAAATCCCTGGTCACATGTCCAAATAAAGCACATTCTGTTCTATTTGGTATTGTTTTCCTGCTACAGTTGTAGTGATCAATCCACACATTTCTCAGATTTTTAATTGATTGATAATTAATTTCACTTTCCCCCATCGCCTCTTAACATTCTGCAAATTCCTTTTTTTTCCCAGGTTCATTGTCCCAATCTCCATCGTCATCTGCAATGACATCATGGCCTACCTGTTTGGCTTCTTCTTTGGGAGGACCCCACTGATCAAGGTGAGTCAGCTGTTCTCGTTTTAGGGATCTGATTTACCTTCAGTGGCTTTATAATCACCATTTATTTTTTATCATTAATAAGGTCTTGATTATTTATCACGATATTCCGTAGATTTTTAATGACAGAATATTTTTTAATTGTGCCTAAATATTTGAAATGGCCCCGTTTTTACTTCCCTGTTGTGCAGCGTCCAACGACTAAAAAAACAAAATGAGACCGGTCCTTATTCACAGAGCAACTGTAAACCAACAGATCGCTGCTCTCGCTTATTATTTTACTCCTGGAAGTTAAACTCTATGAAGTGAAATATAAATATTTTAAATTAATGTGCAAAAGAGAATATTGACACACAAGCTATTCAGCAAATCGTCAGAGCCCAAAGAGGTTTATTTAACATCACATGTGTTTGGTGGTGAGGCTGATGTCATGGCGATATGAAAGACGGCCTCTGTTCCTGTCTCTAAACCTTCCAGCTCTCACCCAAGAAGACCTGGGAGGGCTTCATCGGAGGTTTCTTCGCCACCGTGGTCTTCGGCTTCATCGTAAGTCCACTTTGTTTGCTTTCCACTCACATGGTCCCGCTTTTTTATTTTTTCCCAAAAACAGAATAACGTTTTATCTGCGTAATACTCACAGTCACATGGTCTCCAGCTTCCCTTTCAACAAGGAGTGTTTTTGTTTATTTTGCGTTTAATCCCATTGCAGCGTCTCTACATTTACTGACCGCTTTCACATCAATATTCCACGTTCGTTAGCGTTTAACCGGCGTGAATGCTCTCTGCTTCCTGTGTTTCCGGCGGACCCGTCAGCTGGCCTACCTCCTGTCTCAGTTCCAGAACTTTGTGTGTCCCGTGGGCTTCAACAGCGAGACCAACAGGTTCACCGTCGAGTGCGAGCCGTCGGAGCTCTTCGTGATGCAGGAGTACACGCTTCCTGCTGTGGTGCAGAACACTCTGGCATGGGTGAGACTTTTTTTATTAAAGGAAATAAATGTTTGCGCATCAACTAAGACCATTTTGAAATATAATAGAATGGATGTTCTGAATTTAAGATTTAAGTATTGTTAAAAAAATACAGTATTTGGAAATGTCATGCCATTAAAAACTTTTAAAGGGGTGCGGGTGACCTCACTGACTGACTATGGAGGTTATTCTCCTCAGTCTGTGTTTTCACTACAGTAAAATTCCAGTCTGCTGCAGCATCGTATCCGGATAGAGAGTCATTGATAACTTGTTGGTTGATGTTTCTGCTCGTCTCTCTGACAGAAAACGGTGACCCTGTACCCGTTCCAGATCCACAGCATCTTCCTCTCGTCCTTCGGGTCTCTCATCGGGCCTTTTGGCGGCTTCTTTGCCAGCGGCTTCAAGCGGGCCTTCAAAATCAAAGTAAGAATCTGACCCCTGTTTTTAGTCTCGTTTCCCAGCTTACCGTGTTGGCCTCAAGCGGTTTGGTGAAGGAAGACAGTGGCAGAAACTGGTTGGGCCACTTCAACTGTGAACAGATTTCCCTTAAAGTGACAGGAAGTCGCATCTCCACCTAGTGACGCCGCATGAGTTCGACGCTCGTACTTCGATAACCACGTAGAGTTCTGGTGCCGTGACCCGAGTTCTGGTGCCGTGACATAAGTTCTGGTGCCGTGACATAAGTTCTGGTGCCGTGACATAAGTTCTGGTGCCGTGACTTGAGTTCTGGTGACTTGAGTTCTGGTGACATGAGTTCTGGTGCCGTGACTTGAGTTCTGGTGTCGTGACATGAGTTCTGGTGACCCGAGTTCTGGTGCCGTGACTTGAGTTCTGGTGCCGTGAGTTGAGTTCTGGTGCCGTGACATGAGTTCTGGTGCCGTGACATGAGTTCTGGTGCCGTGACCCGAGTTCTGGTGCCGTGACTTGAGTTCTGGTGACATGAGTTCTGGTGCCGTGACTTGAGTTCTGGTGCCGTGACTTGAGTTCTGGTGACATAAGTTCTGGTGCCGTGACTTGAGTTCTGGTGTCGTGACATGAGTTCTGGTGACCCGAGTTCTGGTGCCGTGACTTGAGTTCTGGTGACTTGAGTTCTGGTGCCGTGACTTGAGTTCTGGTGACATGAGTTCTGGTGACATAAGTTCTGGTGCCGTGACTTGAGTTCTGGTGACATGAGTTCTGGTGTCGTGACCCCTGGTCTCCGTCTCCTGCAGGACTTTGCCAACACCATCCCCGGCCACGGCGGCATCATGGATCGGTTCGACTGTCAGTACCTGATGGCCACCTTCACGCACGTCTACATCGCCAGCTTCATCAGGTGAGAAGGCGGAGCCTCATATCCAGTTCCTCAGTCATTTCAAATGGAAATGCACCGATGGCCGTTTTCTCAGCCGATTCCAATATTTTAAATGTCTCGATACGTTTTTTTACGTCTTTTCTGAAAACTGTAATTGAAAACTTTTCTTTCATGGAAAATTGAAATTCAACAATATATTGACGATTACAAAGCTTAACTGTTCCCCAAAACTTCACCAAGTTACAGGACTTTTTCTCACTCTTAGGAATGAATTGCAGTATATTCCACTTTTGTTTATTTGTTTATATATATATATATATATATATATATATATATATATATATTTATGATAATGATACATTAAGTAGGGATATAATGTGTGTATGCATGTATATATATTCTTTGTTTCTAGATTATCAAAGTCAGCTTTATTGTACATTTATCAACATACTCAACAACATTTCTCAAACCTACAGAGGAATTGAAAAAAACATTTCTCTTTTGTTCAACAAATAATAAAGTGCAAGTAGATATATTTTTATTTAACATTGAGACAACATATATATATTAAGAAAAACTATAATTCTGTATCATTTGTGGTCGTAAAATGAAGCAGCTCCAGGTTGTGGGATTCTCTCTCCTCGCGTGTCTCACAGAATTATAGTTCTGTGGTCTCATGAGCTTGTTCTGTTGTGTTTTAGGGGACTGAACCCCATCTCATGAGCTTGTTCTGTTGTGTTTTAGGGGACCGAACCCCATCTCATGAGCTTGTTCTGTTGTGTTTTAGGGGACTGAACCCCATCTCATGAGCTTGTTCTGTTGTGTTTTAGGGGACCGAACCCCAGCAAAGTTCTGCAGCAGCTGCTGCTGCTTAATCCCGCTCAGCAGCTCGGCATCTTCCACACGCTGCACTCCCACCTGAGAGAGCGGGGCATGCTGCCCCCTGCTGCCGCCGCCCCGGCTGAATGAAGAGGCTGCCGACTGGAGAGGGAGGGAGAGAGTGTGTGTCTGTGTGTGTGATTTGTGTAAGCATGTACACGCACACACACACACACACACACACGCATACTCAAAGTATGGCCCGTGTGTATGGCGCCGGCTCTTCATTCGACTTCCAACCAGCTCAAGATCTCCGGACTACGCGGAAGAACCTGGTAGTAACACACAAATATAAAAAAAAAAAAAAAAAACACAATACAGACAACAACAAAACATGGCGGCTTCGTTGCTTTCTACTCGGACCAGCACGTAAACTCAACACGCTTCCTGAGCCAGCGGGCCGTCCTGCAGGCCGACAGACTGAAGAGGTATCGGACTCTGGAGCGTGCGGCCGTCTCGGCGCAGGCGGCCGATGTGCCGTTTCCTCTCGTGGACGGCGAACATTGCACTGACTTTAGCTGAACAAGCGTTTTTTTTAAAGAAGCTTTTAGCAGCAGGATATGGGGCCCAAAGTGTTGCGCAAGAGGACTGGAGCTACCGCAAACCAGACTGTTGAGGTTTGTCTCTCTGGGGGCGAAGCAAGGATGCAGCACAGCGGGGTCGTCCCAACACTGTAGACACTGTTTTCTATACTATGCTTCTATTTAACGGTCCTAACCTCACTGCATCATGAAACGTGTAGCATGTACGCGAGTCCTGTGTTGGGCTTCTGCTCAACAAAGCCATGTTCATGTTTATTCTCCTCTTCCACAGCGTGGAGCTTTTTAGCTTTTAGGCTTCTGTCTGAATCTAAAATAACTGGCACAAGTCGGCGCAGGTCGACTGTAGGCATGTAAACTAGAGCGTCGGCACTCGAGTTGATGTATTGTACAGAAATATACTGAACATATTTAGCTGAGCAAATACTTAATATAACTACTTGTGTGAGCTACTGGGGCTGCTATGAGAAATGATATGCAAAAATAGAGACGTAACTCCTTTGTAGTTTGCCTTTAGCATGAACACTTTAGATTTTTACGAGGTTAGGGATGTAGACGTGAGGCCGCTGGTGAAGAGCGTGTTGCTGCTGGACTTCAAGAATCTAAAGGAATACTTTGACTTTTGGAAAAGATGCTTCTTCTTGCCGGGAGTTAGTTCAGAGGATGGATGGGAGGGGGAAAGCGTAAAGATTTGGAATCTCAAAAACCAAATCTTTATTTTAATACATATTTTATATTTCTCACCTGGTACCGCTGTCCTTTCCGTCTGGGATTGATAAATCCCGGTAAAATGACGTAACTCCGGTAATTCAGGGACGTAAATGTCTCTTATCGTCCATTCTTCTCGACAGTTGAATTATTTGCGCAACATCAATGACAGGTAATCGGTTGTGGAGGAAAATGAATGTGGCGGTCGAGCTTAAAGCTACAATTGCGTAAAAAACTCCAACATATTTCTTTTAAATCACAAGGGAGAGGGTAATTCAGGGGAAATGTAATAATTCCAAGATTAAAATTGTTAATTATTGAGGGAAGAAAACCCAATATTCACTGAGATTAAAGTAGCGTATATACAAAAACATATATAAACAAATTTGTTTTTATGTAATAATAATATATATTCTTTTAGTTTATAAAGTCCTACATCTGAAGAATTTGATTTATTATGAGATTATGAAGAAAACAAATTATGAAATTAATATTTTTGTTAGTTCTTTTCTGAATATAACTCGTTAATATATTTATTGTTTTACCTGCAATGACACTACCATGCCGTCGTGGAAAGTTAGTTTTTTTTCTAGAGAAGTCCTCGACCAAAGAAATTCTTAGTTGACTAACATGTTGTCGACTAATCGATGAGTCGATTTAATCGACAGATCTGTAAAAGAATCGTGCAGAAGCAGCACTTTAAATCTTTAATATTTGCCAGAAATGTGCTCATACGTTTCTTGGTTAAAAGTCAGTCTGCATGGATAAAAAGCAGCGCTAGTTTTTTACATTGTTGTTTGTATTCGGCTGAACCAAACAAGATGTTAAAGAACCTCACGTACAAACACGATCCAACTCTCAGACAGAGGAACACATTTCCCAAAATGGTGAACTATTCCTTTAAAACGAAAAGAAGACTGCTTCCTTCATCAAGTTAACCAATGATTTCAGTTGCACTGTAGCGGTTAGACGGTCAAACTACTCCAAAGGTTCCCGCATCCTCTGACTCGATGTTTGTGAAACTGTTTAAGAGAGAGAAATCTTGCTATTTTAAAGTCTTCTTATGCGTCACTGTTAAATTATTATGTTTTGAATGTAGTTTGCTTTATGAGTTGTTATCAACGTGTTCCAGCCTATATACATATATACACTGTGCAATGTGTGCACAGTGTAGTACAAGTATCTGATGGGCGGCAGTTCTATGAGCAATATCGTATGCAAGTTGCCGTTGTGAATCCTCAGAATGTGGAAACCCCCTTGTGGCAGTCATGGTTAATCACATGATCACCGCCGGTGTGACGGAGATTATATCGGCGTTACGAGGCAGCGGACCGGGGGCGTTTACCAAAGCACTGACTAACTAACACTGATCTCCTTCTGTTGTTGCACCGAGCGCCGGGGCCCAGACCCCTCACGCGTTGGACGAAGACAATGTTATCATTTATTTGTCCGGTTTGTTCTCCATGTTTTCCTCGTAGACGTATATTTTTAGTTTTTTTTTTTTTTGCTGGGTGGATTTCTGGGACCAGCTGTATTGCACTGTATGATCTATAACTACACAACAAACACACATACATATACAGTTGTTTTATGTGTAGTCTTAAGTGTGCCACTGGAATAATTCAGCTGTTATTGGCGGATGAATCACTGTCAATGAACACATTAAAACACTTTGTGTGGTTTAACAAGTTTACATTTAAATTATTCCAAAACATGGACAATTATCTAAAGTCGTTGTGATTCAAACTTAAGAAACATTTGACTATTTAACTGGTAATTATTTTTCTGCTTTCATTCTTTAATTTTCATGTATTGAACACTACATTTAATTTAAATGTTTACACTCGAGGAGGTTTTGATGGATAAATGACTCGATTAACAGATTATTGATGTCCACTTATTGTTTCAGCTCGAGTGAAAAGATAAAAATGCAAACAGGAGAACAAAAGTATTATTTGACGTAGTTTGAAAATACGTCTAAATGTATTTTTTTCTAAATGGACAATATTAATTATGAATTATAAATATTATTAGTATTTATGATTAATAATTATTAAGAAGTGTATTATTCCATTGGCCCACTTGAGACTCCACAGATTTACAGAAATAGATCAAAGTTGTTGTGGACTAATTTATATTTGTACTCGTTGTGAAGGTAAAACACGTCGACAGGAAAGAAATGTTTTATTTGCAAATGTCAGATGTTTGGTCGCTTGTCTTTTTAATTTATCATTTTGTGTATATTTGATTTGCTTTGAGCAGAAATGTTTTCCAATGAAAATCGATAGCTTTTGGAGTGAATAAGACGCCGAGTGATACTGAGGAAGTATTTTGTTATTAAAGGGGCAGTACAGATCATGTATAAACCACATATTAATATCTTCTAGGGATATTGTGAAGCCGTTTACTGTACGGAGGTGAATAAAGTTTTCTTTTCTTTAAAATCGTGTCTACTCTTCCTGTTCACGACGTTTCCTAATGACGAGACGGAGGATTCACGTTCACATTGAAGGAACAACTTCAGATTTATTCACCAAACAAAGCTGCAGTTTTGATTTGACATGAAAAATGTATCGATAAATAAAAAAAAGATGTGAAAGATAAATGCGGCGTTACAAAACAGACAACAACTAAACGAGTGTGACTCTTCTGGCCTCAACAAGACGGTTTGTGAGTTATGAGAATTGTGTGTCAACGCTAAATGTCTCATAATGGGGAACATATGGGTTAAATAATACATATTACAAATGTGTTATACTTGGTGTTTTTTCTTTCCTTTTCAAATCAACCAAAGCCGATTACAGATCAGTAGATACAAATAATAATAATAATGCATTTGCTTCTAAATGAAGCTGCTGTTAACTGATACAACAGAATAAAAATGTGACAAACAATATTTTTTTTAAATGCCAGCAAATATGTCTTTTGTGCAACCTTCTCTATCACCTGACAGGTTTCCATTAAAGTGCGTCTCAGATTGGAACACACACACACACACACACACACACACACACACACACACACACACACACACACACACACACACACACACACACTTGGGAATTTAACAACAGTGGAGAAATGGACTTCCCCTGATTTTACAAACCTCTCCATAGAAATATATATAAAACAATAAAATGATCCATTCGGATTTTAATATTATGTAATAACAGTAAGTTGACGTTACTTTTTAAAAGACTGGAATCATTATCACTGAAACTAAAATCAACAGCCATGCACAATCTGCCCTCTTTCTACTTTTAAACATTACATTTTGGTGATAATTCAAATGCAGTGGTCCCATTAAAAGATAACGGTAGAAATAGAAAACAAAGCATTGTGACATAAATAGGTTAAGATCACATTACAGTGACGATGCACCAAAAGAATTACTGAGGGAAAAATGTGTAAAAAACATCTTCCAGATCTGATCTGAATTGTTTCCTCTCCTTTGGTTACAGGTGAAAACATGTTTTGCCAGATTAATCTTTCCCAGTTGTAATACTTATTTCGGCCACAAGAGGTTGAAACCCACCACTAATGTTCTGAACGCTTCCAGGTCAGTTTACATTTCACACAGTGACTTTATTGAGTTTTAGCAAGTTACCATAGTAAACCAAGTTTAGCCTCTTGTGGCCAAAATGTGAATTACAATAATAAAAGTTCACCTCCCAAAACCTGTTTCACAGATGAACTAAATGTTTTTTAGGAACATAGAAAGATTATCCTTGAACCTGTGAAACAATTTAGACACTCAGACTCCCCATCTCTCTCTCTCAGGGCGATCTGAAGGACGTATCTGAATCAAAATATTTAAAAACAGTGCAAGCTGCAATTTAATGGCCGTACCCGTTTGCTATAATGTTTTTAAAGTGCAACGCTACAGACTTGAACCCTGTCAGTCTGAAAGGAGACAAGCTTGAGGCAACCAAACCTTCCTCCTCATACACAAAGTATTTAAATACTTCGGCTCGAGTATTTCCTTTTCTGCAACATGTCTGAACATCTTAAGCAAATAAAGGCAGAATGAAAACCAAACCAGCTGGACGGACCGTCATCTCACACAGAAACTGAACTGTTTTTCTTTTTAGATTTTTTTTAAAGCCTGTTTTTCCTGTTAAAATAATCTGCTAACTGACGAGCTAACTCACAGGAATCAAAGCCACACCTGAAAACAGGAAATAGTTCAAATTGTTGCTACTTCCTGACATGCGAGTAAAGTGGGTCATTTCAACCCTTTGAGTGCCTGAAGATGATTGTTGATTATTTGCTAATCAAAAGTATATTCAAGTTGTCGTTTTTAAGTATAAATGAATGAATGGACGGGCGGTGGCTGTCGGTGTGCTGCTCTCTCTACTCTCTGTCCCGTACTTCGCCCTCAGCATGTGAAGTCTCCACCGATTGATCTGCTCTTCTTCTTCACGTGATTCCTAATCCCGTCGCTGACGGTAACTCTTTCTGGAGGCCGAGCGTTTTAGCAGCAACGCCTCGCCGCTCTGTCGCTTTGCTTCCGTCGCCGCGTCCCGCTCCAGCTAGCTAGGTGAGCAAAGCGTTGAACGGCACTCTGGTCTCGTCGTCGTCGGCCTCCTCCACGGCGCCCCTCTGGTCGGGCCGGTCGGGACAGAAGACCGGCCGGAGCAACGCGAGCCCGACGCGCACAAACAGCCTCAACACCAGAAAGGCGAACGGCACCGTGATCTCCATCAGGTGGAAGATCGGAGCACTGAATTTACTCAAAATGCACGTCAGGAAAAATGTGACCAGAGCCACGCAGGGGTACAGGGACAGCTTGGCGAGCATGAATATGTGCTCGCGACCGCCGTAGCGCACGTACGGGTGCAGCGTTTCCTGCTCGTTGTGCAGCGCCACCACCCAGATGGTGAACTGGAAGATGCCGGCGAAGAAAATGATCACGCAGCTGATCTGGATGGCCTCCAGCTCGTTGCGGGAGTCGGGCGGGAATTCGTGCGTCAGCTGGTAGGCCAGAGGCAGACCGCCGACGAACGCCAGGGAGAAGGTGTTCAGCAGGCCCATGAAGCGCGTCGTCTTGGTGACGTGGAGGAAGAGCGAGTGGTGCACGAACCAGAGGAGGCCGACGGTGGCGAAGGAACCGAAGTAGGCGAGGTACTCCGGGCCGTAGGCCTGCAGAGCCGCCACCAGGCTGCCGCCGAACTGCCTCTGCACGACGGCCGGGTCGGGGACGTTGTCCTCGCTAGCGGGAAGGAGCCGGAGAGGAGAGGGGTTTTATTTAAAGCACACTATTACATGTGTTAAATTAAGTTTGGATTTATTGTATTTGTACGAAGCTAATCAGGTGTTTTGACCTTCTGACTATTTCTAAGCAGCTATAAAAATGAGTGTATGTATGTATGTATATATATATACTCATTTTATACAGTAAATGCAACATGTGCAGAAGATGCATATGAAGCCCAAGGTTTTCTTTATAAGGCAACATGAATAATAGTGATCGTGGGATCTCCTGCACAGCTTTGTGTTTTTAGTCTCACCTGCGGTTGTACTGTCAAGGAAATAAAGTGAAACGCACCAAATGTCCAGGATGAGAAGCGTCGCTACGATGGCAAACACTCCGTCGCTGAAGGCCTCCACCCGGTCCTTGCTGAGGGGCTCGTTGGGCAGGTGGGTGTAAAACAACATGGAGTCTGGACTCTCCTGCACTGGACCTGAAGTGGACAAGATGTGGTTTGAAAATGTGACGCACAATGTGGTGAGCAGGGTCGTCCTTCAATCAGAGGATCGGCGGTTCGGTCCCCGGCTCCGCTAGCCCATGTCAATGTGTCCTTGAGCAAGACACTTAACCCTAAATGTCTCCCGTAGCTGCGCCTACGGTGTAAGAATGATTGATAATCCTGATGTGGCACCTTGCATGGTGCTCCTATCATCAGTGGGTGAATGATGTCATGTAGTGCTAAAGCGCTTTGAGTGGTCGGAAGACTAGAAAGGCGCTATACAAGTACGGGTCCATTTACCATTTACATGGAGCTGAAGAGCCGATGCGTTGTCTTTAAAGCTGCAGTCTCTCTACTGACCACCAGGGGGCAACTCAGTAAACATGAGTTTATGTCTCAATCTCTAGTTTCAAGTCTTCTTCAATACAGCATGATGTTCATTTAGTAAATGGTGGTCCATTGAGAGTCAAACAGACCATAAAGCAGGGGATGCTTTAGGGGCGGGGCTTACTGTGATTACCAGGTCGCTGAGTCACTCCTCCGTTCATTGGTTGCTAAAAAAAAAAAGCCAAGATGGTCACGGCCTGATCGCCAAACTCAAGGCTTCAAAACATCGGCCCACAAACCAACGGGTGACGTCACCATGACTACGCCCACTTCTTATTGACAGTCCATATTTCATACGTTTCCCCGACACGTCGGCCTAAAATCTGGTTCTCACCGATCGCTTTGCTGCGACACCACTTCAACAACTGGGAGATGTACGGCAGGAAGATGACGATCGCCAGCAGCACGTAGGACTGAGAGAGGAAATAAAGAGATTTACATCGTTAATCAAAGAATTATCAGGGTTCACACACATTTTGACCAAAGACTTTTCCAAGACTTTAAACCAAATTTCCATGACCAAACAATTTTGTGAAAAAGTGAGTAAATGTAGTACTTAAACTAACAATGAGAATACAAACCATACAGTAAACCTTAAATGACACAAATGAATGAGACAATAGTTTGATTAAAGGAATAAACATTTATATAGATGCCTGTATGTATGCCTGCTTATATTTTCAGCGTCTTTCTTTTAAAAGCATATTCATTATTTCAAACTCAGGGTAAATGAACGACATGAACATCTAAATATAACACATTTACATGACTTTTCCAGGCCTGGAAATAACCATTTTAAAATGCCATGACTGTTCCAGGTTTTCCATGAGAGTATGAACCCTGATTATTCATCTTTAATAAAAGACTGAAAACATAACACAAACAGAGGCCTCAAAGCAGACGACGTCAAACCGTCCAATCGTCTTTAAACTTTAAACCTGCCTCTGACAACCAGGTTACTCTTTAACGCTGTCCAAAAATATCACTTCCTTATTTGATCCTTTTGGACATTCGTGTGAAATTGTCAGAATTTGCATCGTCATCAATTTGTGAGTTGTGTTTTGTGAGATCGCAGACCACCAAAAAAACAAATCTGGATCGGTTCGTTTGAATGAATCGTCCAACATACCAGCTGGAAGAAGATGAAGGAGAAGATGCTGGCGAAGAAGCACATGAGGGGAACCCGCATGATGACTTTGAGGATGTGGTGCTTGTAGAAGGTTTGGTTCTCGGAGATCTGGATCTGCTCGTCGAGCAGGAAGGGACGGCTGAAGGCGTACAACACGATCACCGACTGCGGAAACAAGGCGTGGCACCGAAGTTCAGTACTTCCACTCGAAGAAGAAAGAGAAGCGACAATAGAAGCGACTTCCAGGTGTGTGACTGGTATCAAACAGGTGGACCGGCTCACCTGGAGGACGCCCATCACCATCACGCAGCCGCAGAAGAGTAGGATCCCGAGGATGTTCTCGGGGAAGGCCGCCATCAGAGAGAACTGCGGAGACAAGAGAGCTCCAATGACGTCGGCCGGACGGACGTTTATTTTGTGTAAACTGTGCGCGACTGATCCGATAACGTTAAAAACTCACGGTGTACGGGAGAAAGGTGATCAGCATCATGCAGGCCTGCAGAAGAAGCGGAAGCAGAGCGTCACACGAGGAAGAAGGAAACGCTCAAAGCTAGGTTTCATTCACAAGTAAAATACTTAAAGTCAGAGCTGAACCCGATGCCGTTTCTTTACAAAGTCTTTCTCTTGAAGATTTGAATGTCTTTCCTTACATTTCACCATAAATATAATGGGAATGTTTTTGTTTTGTTATTGTGGTTGTATAACTGGAATTTGTGATGCTTCTTTAATACAGGTTGCAAACATCGCATTGTGTTTGAAAGGCGGAACGCCAATAATTATGGATTGAAGCAGAATGTGTCGTTAGATATAATATATTATATACATTTTTTATAAATGTGGACTTTGCATAATACTAATAATATTAGTGTAGCCGGATCTTTATAACTGTGCATAAATAATAAAAAACAAACGTTGTGTAGCATTCAAAAGGTGATTTATAGTTTGAATGCACTGTACGGTATGATTCTATTTTAAGTTCAACAGCACTGAAAATGAGACTATTTTTCACTGAGCAGGAACATTGAAATGATGTATTAAATCTGATTTAATTGTGCAGGAAATCAGTTACTGATTTGTACAGATTTATGCAAAACATACTGCATGACCTTCAAAAACAACAAGCTAACCAAATTATATCAAGTGTGAATCAGAGAGAAGATAAATGAACTTCACAGGGACGAGACTGAACAATGTTCCATCACATACAAGATTGTTACTGGGAGGAAGAATTCAATCAACACATTTTTTGTTTTTTTAAGATGCTGTGTTATTAAAACACAGCGATACTCACGAGGTTCAGCAGCGCGAGGCAATCGTCTATACGCACAATGACTTGAAATAACCTGAGAAATTCAACACAGAGAATAAGCATGTGGTGACTTACTATATAATACATAATAATAATAATAATAATAATAATAATAGCAGTGGTAATATGAATAACTCGCCTGATATGAGCACCCCATGCAACAGTCACAATCAGGAACGTCATTAAGTAAACAGCTATCTTTGTTGTGAGCAGAAGCTGAACGCTCTCCCTCAACTCCTGCAGACACACACATTTATAACACGTTTATAACACATTTATAACACGTGTATAACACGTCTCCTGTTATTGTCACATCAAAAACTTTTTATAGCTCTCGTGAGATTTATAGGATTAAAATAATGACGTTCTGTCAGTTTTTACCTCATTATTCTCCATCTTCGTGTGGGCGACGGGTAATATCTGTGAATAAAAGGAAGACAGGTGATACTAAACATCTGGAGAAACAAATCTGACTTCAAACTGACCAGTGAGTCTGTTCTCTGTTTGTTAAAGGGAAAGTACACCCCAAAATCACATCTCATCTTTTGACTGTTTATTGCTATTCATCAATCTAGATGGTTAGAGCCTTCTGCCTCCTCTCTGATATAAGGGGACTATATTCCCCCACTGGCTGTCATTTAAATCCCCAGGAAAATGTGTCCCTGTTCCACACTGTTAAAATACACTTGCCACTTTGACAATACACTTGTTTTAAAGTACTGTTATTTGTTTGTTTACCATGTTTCTATTGTACATGTTATCTATTTTTAAATGATGTCTTATGTTATTGGACTGTTTTTTGTTTATTGATATTTATCGTTCACCAAGTCAAATTCATTGTATGTGCAACGCACGTGGCATTAAATGGTTCTGACTGGCTGCTCAAATTAAAATACTTGTGTCTCTTTTTGATTCCTACAAGTGAACCAACCCATGAACCAGGTGTCTTTTAAATGCAATACAAAGTGTATTTAATACAAAAAAGTGAAACAGAAGTATTAAGCAGTATAATTTGAATAGTACTAGGGTTTGTTTCCCACTCCACTTCTGCATGATACATTTCCTGAACTCGAGGAGTAATCACGTGATCGATCAGGTGATCAAGGTCTCTCACCATGACGGTGGCGATGATGGAGATGAGCGCGTCGCTGTAGGCCAGCAGTCTGTGGGAGGACTGGGTGCCGCTGTGGCCCTCCCGGTCGGACGGGGTGACGCTGCCCAGGAACGAGGAGGAGGAGGCTGCGTGGCTCCTCGCGCCCATCTTCCTCTCCTCCTCCTCCTCCTCCTCCTCGATGTGGTGCTCAATGATTTCGCTGTCGACGTTTTCCTCCATCGTGGGCCGGGAGCTGGAGGGGCCGGGACTGTTTGCAAACAACCCAGCGACAGCTGACTTCCAGGAGGCGGGGGAACCGGAAGCAGCTGCCCGGTTTGTTTTTCCGGGGTTTTTTTGTTTAGTTTTTTTCACGTGGATATTCATTTTTGTATGTGAAGTATTCATTGTGTGTGTCTAAAGGTACCCTGTAGGAGGTTTGTTGAATTTCTAGACATAATAAGGCTGCATGGCGTTTTAAAAACAAAAACACATATCACGTGATCATTCGCAGACACTGGGCAGGAAGTAGATACCCAGCAAACAGGCAAAAACACTCTTACAACCTTATAAAAAACCTTAAAACTTGAGCAAAAGAAAGATAGATAGATAGATAGATAGATAGATAGATAGATAGATAGATAGATACTTTATTAATCCTGCAAGGGGACATTTTTTATACATACGGGTAAGCAATAAAATAGAAAAAATAGTATGATTGATTTTTACTTCATCAAATACCGCAAAGTAAAGCAATATTACATAGAAAAATGCATAATATATTTTAAAAAATAGAAGAGAATAATATTGAATGAACTAACAAAACAATAGTGCAACGGTGTATGTACTTTCCATATGTAGTAACATAATATGTAATATAGTAATAATACATTTAAATAAATGTAGTAAATATATTCAGTCCATCGGCACGTAAGAGGGAGAAGATAAAGATGAAGAATACAACACTGAAGAAGAAGATGAAGAGACTTCAGCTGAAAACAAAATTAGACCTGTTCAATTCAAGTTGTAAGAAAGCAACGCCGATTAATGCGAGATCTGTTTATAGTCTCAGCAGAACATCTGCCTCACGCAAAAATAATAAACCAGTTAATTCAAAACCAGTTCATTTCACCGGACAGCATCGCAGGGACACGCTGTGTTCACAGTGGTGCGAAACGTCAGATATTATAGTGTAGTTTTTGAACGACACAACCTGGCATAGTTTATTGCTAAAATCTGTTACTGAAAACTGAAAAAATATATTATTTTTAAAAGTTCAACAACAAAACTTAATTTTTCAGGTTCAAATCTTTTTTCAAATGAACAAAACATATGACCTGGATTTAGCTCCATAGACTATCTCATGAGACACATTGGTGGTAATATTGTATTCAACACTATATGAATGAATGAATACTAAAGATGAAAGGAAGAGGAGCAACACATTAGTGCTGAGTGAAGTGATACTCCATCCTGCCACTGGGAGGCAGTAGAGGTGTTTGTGGACATGAACTTTTTGAACAAATGGACTTTTGGAGAGTGACAGGGTTCATACACATTTTGACCAATGGATTTCCATGACTTTTCCATGACTTTAAAGCAAATTTCCATGACCAAACATTTTGTGAAATCTTGGTGTATACATAAAAAAAGTGAGAACATTTAGTATTTATGTGAGCTTCAAAATGAATAAACGTTACTTTCCCAAGATTCTCAGCGGTACGCAGTAAATTACTGTGAAAAGAAACACTTGACGTTAGGATCATGGAAGCAAGCGTTTTGACTCCCAGAATGTGTTGCTTTTACAGCATTATACAGTATTAGCACAATACAGTAGGTTACTGTTAGAACTTCACTGTAAATTAACATCAACATGTTACAGGTGATATTTATACACTATGTAGTGGCCATTTGTCCGATTAAATCAAAGAAAACAAACGATCAAAAGGCCACTGAATTAAAGTGGCTGTGAGGAAGTTTTATCTGGTTCTGAGCCAGTCTCAGTGTAGTCCTGGTCCTCTACAGACCTCAGTGTAGTCCTGGTCCTCTATAGACCTCAGTGTAGTCCTGGTCCTCTACAGACCTCAGTGTAGTCCTGGTCCTCTATAGACCTCAGTGTAGTCCTGGTCCTCTATAGACCTCAGTGTAGTCCTGGTCCTCTACAGACCTCAGTGTAGTCCTGGTCCTCTATAGACCTCAGTGTAGTCCTGGTCCTCTACAGACCTCAGTGTAGTCCTGGTCCTCTACAGACCTCAGTGTAGTCCTGGTCCTCTACAGACCTCAGTGTAGTCCTGGTCCTCTACAGACCTCAGTCTAGTCCTGGTCCTCTATAGACCTCAGTATAGTCCTGGTCCTCTATAGACCTCAGTATAGTCCTGGTCCTCTATAGACCTCAGTGTAGTCCTGGTCCTCTGTAGACCTCAGTGTAGTCCTGGTCCTCTATAGACCTCAGTGTAGTCCTGGTCCTCTATAGACCTCAGTATAGTCCTGGTCCTCTATAGACCTCAGTGTAGTCCTGGTCCTCTGTAGACCTCAGTGTAGTCCTGGTCCTCTATAGACCTCAGTGTAGTCCTGGTCCTCTATAGACCTCAGTGTAGTCCTCGTCCTCTATAGACCACCATCAGTAAACGGACCATCAAAGAGAAGATGGTCTGTTTCTATAGAGTTCTTCTTAACTCGTTTAGCCCCCCAGCCATTTTTCTCAAAGATTCCAAATGGTTTGCATACCCATCTAAATACAGAATATCACCTCAACCACAAGGGCTATTTGAACAATTTCAAGAGGTATAATATACAGAAAACAATTGTGAGGCCAGTTAAGAGGTTCATATAGCAGTATATGTGTTACTGGTTTATTGGTTGATGATAGAACACAGGAAAGAAAAGGATTTTTTTTTACTTCCAGGATGTATTTTCTCTTTTTAGTAATGCATATCATCCATTGTTTCTACTATAAAATAGTACTATGTGTTATCAGTATCTCTGCACAGTTTGACGTTGATGAAGTGAAGTTAAATATTAGTAATTCATTTAGTGCAGATTTCGTGAACCGTAGGTTTAGGTCTGCTGAAAGCAAAGATCCCCTTACTTTCTTCCCGGACCTTGGACTCCTCTGGCTCCACAACAGAGGGGCTCTGCTCAAGCAGATGCACCAATACATACCAAGCAAGTCGTTTAATCCATATGTAAGTAATATTTCAGTTTTTGGCCTGAAAAGAAAATCTACGTGGTTGATATCCTGCTGAGGCTTTGTCTGACAGTGGTTTTGACGCAATTGACGGAATCCGTAGGTCGTAAGCGTTCCAGAAAGGTGCGGCAATCATGTGTGGCATCAAGCTAGAGATATAAAAAATTATATTTTCATAACTTGGGGAGCTTTCATCACTTTTGCGTCCTTCGAGTAATATTTATGGTTTATGTTAATATTTATGGTTGAATTGTGTTATAAACATGTAAAATGGACTTATATGCTCTTGTAAGGCCAGGCTTTGCATTTTTTTTTGCTATGTCACATCAGTGGCTTTGGTATCGAGTCATGGGAGTACGAGGACTTGGAGAGTGAGAAAGAGCTCCTGATGAAGAATTCTGCCCCCATTTGGATCTGGCTCCGTGGACAGACCCAGATCCAGCAGAGACCAGTCCACCATGGACAGACCCAGATCCAGCAGAGACCAGTCCACCATGGACAGACCCAGATCCAGCAGAGACCAGTCCACCATGGACAGACCCAGATCCAGCAGAACCTGCAGTCAGAGCTCCAGAGGGAGGAGGAGAGCTTACTGTAGAAGAAATTGGATCTCCTACATTGTACGTACACTGTCTGCAGACAATAAATAGAGTAAATTCAGACAAATATATATATATATATATATATATATATATATATATATATATATATATATATATATATATATATATATTATTCTTCTATCTTGACTCCCTCTGACCTGGGTGATCTCTTTATGCATGGCATTTTAAAGCCAAAACGTTGCCAAGGGTTACAACCATGAAAAGCACATTTCAATTTGATGTGGGTGGTGTTTTGGTGAACTTTCATATGCCTTACAAAGGCATATTTAGTAACACATAAAAATAAGCAAGACTGCTGCCTTGTCTCCCTTGTTATTTTTTTATTTACCTGTTCCTAATAGTATACAGTATTTAGATGTTAACTAAGCTAAGAACAGCTAACGACTTAGCTAGCTAACGTGCATGCCGACCACATGGAGAAACATATGCTAACCTAGTTAGTCCACATTTTTGCACAATTGCACATCCGTATAACAAATAAAGCACTTTTAGTCAACCAAATATGTTACAATTGATTTAAACAATCTGAAAACACTGTAAACGACAAAGACTTTTAACTTTTTAACTCTAAAAATACCATCATTTAATAAATGAACATGCAAATCAAATGGCTATTGAATCTGAAGCTCTGAATTAATTCACTGGGATTTTCTTTTTAAGGTCCAAGAATTTAAATGGAATAGTCTGATAACTAGGCAGTTCAATTTTGGCTTTATTACTGTATCTTATCGAAACATTTGTGCATTTAATTTGGACAGTGCAACTGAATGCACCTCGGAGAAAAGCTTTTGTGTCAAACTTTAATTTAATATGCTCTTAAAATTATAATACATTTTTTATATTTAAAATATTAGAATAAAATTGGACTCCAGCTCACTTGAGCCCACACACATCTTGACCCGGTCTGTGTTACCCAGAAGGCCTGCGGTGTGTTTTAGCCGGTCAGAGGGAAGCGAGATAATGAGCCTTTACTTCAAACCCTATTACCCAGGAGGCTTTGCTGAGACCCGGCCCAACAACGCTTGGCCGCCGTACAGTTCGGTCTAACGGAGAATGAGAGACCCCCCTCTATTCCTCTCTTCGGCTGGCTACAAACATCTCCTCTGAGAAGATGAAAGTAATTAATTTGGCAAGGAAATGAACTTAATGAGATCACATTTTTAGAATCCTGATGAGACTGTTTTATGATGTGTGCAGGGCAGAGTTTAATGTTTTTGCTCTGTGATGTGTGAGCAAAAAAAAGAGAACAAAATAATACCCAACATTAGTATTTTATTGCATAAGGTGCATTACAGATTATCTGTTACGTTTATGTAGGAATATATATTTTTTTGGGTCTAGTGAAAGTTTAGTTGCGTCACTGGTTTCCTGTGGGTCTGGCGCCAGCGCTCTGGCTTACTGATTGGAGCTAAAGCTCCGTATGCCCTAGATAGTCCGCCTTTATCCCGAGCTAGTCGACGCAGAAGTCCCTCTTCATACATTTTATTCTGGATTTATGCTGCACACACTTGAGGAACATATACGGTCGGGACTTTTTCGTCAATCATTTGAGATCGTTGCAAAGTTTAAATCTCTCTGAGGAGCAAAGAGCTCATGTTAAGGTTCTCTCCATGAATTGAGACGCTACATCTGAGGACTCATTAAAACCCTCCCAAACAACACTGTTATTAGCATTATAAAAAGGCATTTTTTCTTTTCAATTATATTCGATACTTAAGGCGTGCTGCAGCGGTTTAGAAAGCAAAAATCCTTCCACTAAATATCCGGGCCTTTCTCCTCCCCGAGGGATAAGATGCGATCATCCGGAGGGTGAGGGCCAGCCGGTGAACGGGCCGTGGAAAGGGCAGCAGCAGCAGGGTAAGACAGGATCAGCCACAGAGGATGTTATCGTTAAAGAGCATCAGGGGGAAGGGTTTTAACGTCGCACAGAGCGACTGTGAGGCTGATGTCTCAAAGTTTTATGAATGCTAGAAGCATTTAAAGGTCCACTCACATGAAGCAGCATTTTCTTAATAAACACACACTCTGGAAAACAACAATGAGTTCACTTCAAAAAGAGATAAAAGCATGAGGAAGATTATGTCACCACCAGGACAAAGCCACTACAAAGGAAAGATTAAACCTGCAACGTGCATAATGTCCCCACATTGTTTATGCTCGTTGAACAGGTGTACTGATAAAGTTTTATTCAGTCGCAGAGTTTTTATTGCACGTACAGTTACGAGCGTAGTTGTCATGGTTCCCGTCACTGTACATCGCACCAAAACGTTATTAAAAAGTAGCGATAAAAGTCCCGATGACGCTGGAGCCTTAATATTGCGGAATTAACGACTCTTGAGTCTTACAACCTTCTCTGACTCTTACACGGAGCTCGTTTCAAAGTAGGAAATAAACTCCCACGGAGGTTCATGAGCGAAGCCGGCTTTTTTATTATTATCATGGACAGGAATATAACGAGATACCGCTAGATATAGGCGCTGCGCTTAAATGGCAGAGCCGGAGTTGATTGGCTGCTGACGACCTGACAGAATGAACGGCAGAGAGATAAACGTGATGAGGGCCAAAGAAAAGTTAAACAAAATGGCTTTTTGGAAAACATCAACCGATTCATCAATTACTAGATTGATAAGCCTACTTTTAATCATTGTCACATTTCTGTGATTCGTGTTTGTAATTAATGGAAACAAATTGGGCCACGGTGAGACTAATCAGCATCATTATCATCCGAGTGAAGCTTGATCTGAATTTTTATTCCAGACAATCTTATTATTATTATTATTATTATTATTATTACTACTACAATATGTGTGCGTGTCGCAGAACTAAATAACCACACAGGAATGATGGAGAATAATTCTTTGTTTACAGAAGAAACTGATGGGAAGCACAAATAATATCAATTACATTAATTTTGTATTAATTATGTAAATAAAAGGTAAGTTAAGAGTAATGCTAAGCTAAAGTATTTGCTAACAAAACCCACTAATAACAAGCGCGTTTTTTAATACTGAATGAATAAAGTTATGACAGTCGATTGTCAGTAAAGCACTTTTATTCATTAAACAAGTTTATTACTTTACTACTACGACAGAATTAAATGGCTAGATTCACATTTTTGGTGACTCTTGACCAACAGGCGATTAGCTTAGCTTAGTTTAGCATAAAGCTAACCGCTAATCTGCACGCAAACAGAAATGTAAGACGTGCACGGTGTAACTTTTCTTCAGTGAAGTCCTGGAACGAATTAGTTATCAGCGACATGTTTAGTCTGGGTGGACGTGCATCGATCAGGTCTACTGTTCGCCATGCATGCGTTATTGATTACAGTCATTGATCTTATTCTTTAGATCAGGAGTGAACTCTCTCAGCCTCCAGAGTGTCTGTGAGAAAACCCACAGATGTGTCAAGCCTCATCTCGCTTCACGGTCAAACGCCATTGAACCCCCTCGTCGTTTAAGAGGGAGGAAGAGGAGGGAGGAAGAGGAGGGAGGAGACGAGATGAAGCCGTGATGGGAAGTAATGAAGCACAAGACAGCTCACTGCATTTTTGTTTACCCTTTACAATTAGATCCTGTCTCTTCTTCTTGCTCGCTCACATTCACTCACCATCGAGGTGTGTGTGTGTGTGTGTGTGTGTGTGTGTGTGTGTGTGTGTGTCTGTGTGTGTGTGTCTGACGGTGATTGATAGTGGATGGGAAGTTGAAGGTAATGAGGCTTAGAAGAAGAGGAAGTGTAACAAATTGGTATTGATGGAGAAGAGGAGAAAGGAAAAAGAAAGATTTGTGATATTTTTCTACTTGTGATTAATAGAGGAAGTAACTTGTGTTACAGTGTTGCTTGTTAATTAGCTGCAATAAGGAATAGTTATTTGCCACGTTCTCTTCTGGACTTCTTATTTAAAACGTACAAAAGTAAGAAAAAAAGCGACTTAGAGGAAAATAATTTGGTTCGATTCCTCTCCGCTGCAGTGACGGAACGTACAAGTTTAATATGTTTTTTAAAGATGATTGTTAACGTCTTAAAACTCTGCACAAGTCCAGTCAAGAAAAACTACTTTTGATTCTTGACAAAATTGGGAATAATATTGACTTCCAGTAAGCTGGTAATGAGTTACAACGTTTCTGGAGCATCTTTAAAATAGTTTTCCATCTCTTTCTATTGACTTTATGTCATTTAGTGACCTTTTGATTATTGTTTCTGAGCTCTCGGTTATAATCCTCTGTGTTTTGGTACGTTATTGCTTTTAACTGTTTACTTTCTGTCAATCAAGTCAATTTTGTATTTTTTTTAGGACAGACATTGCCAAAATAAGACATACATTAATGAATAATGAATGTGTACTGTCTAAATATCAAAGTGAACAATTAAGAAATAGCAATGATCAAAACTAAAATAAATAAAACAAGGAAACTAATATTACTTTCATGTGTTCATTTCTTTTGTTTGTTTATTTATTTATTTTTTCAGTATTTCTCACTGTATTGGCTCGCCCTTAGTTTATTGATTTTTTTAATTATGTACATTTATTTAATTCAGTTTTAATTTATTTCATATTGTTCAATATGTTAGACATTTATTTGCAGAGGTTTATGTTTGTTTATTCGTGGATTTATCACAAGTTCCACTAGTTGTCACAAGACCGATGGCGCTTTCGCGACGTACACTTGATGTTCGTGTTATTACAGATTATTAATTTGTGTCCGAAAACTCATGAAGGGAAACAAGAGGGAGGAACTCGGTGACAACCTGTGTGTGGCTGACATCTTCATTTCCCTTGAGATTTCCCTTTTTGACACGAGAAAGATAACGCAGAAACATCTCACATCAGACGTGTGTGTTGGCAGATAAACCGTGTGTGTGTGTGTGTGTGTGTGTGTGTGTGTGTGTGTGTGTGTGTGTGTGTCACTAAGCAGTCCAGTGCTTAGTGACGCATGCTGTATTGAAGAAGACTTAAAACTAAAGATTGAGACATAAACTCATGTTTACAATGTTTACTGAGGGAATAAATAAAGAGAGAAGTAGAGTCATTTTCTATAGACTTCTATACAACCAGAAGAGTCGCCCCCTGATGGCCATGGGAGAGGATGCAGGTTTTGAGGCACAGCGTTGGCGTTACTTTACAGAACGAAACTGAAGCCATTTTTCTGACGAATGCTCATTTTTGCTGATGAGCTCCGTGAACACCGGGTAACGTGAGCCCACCTTGTAATGACCTCTGGTGAAACGCAGAAAGGGAATCGAACTGCGGTCGCGACCTCTCGGTGGAGAAGGAGCTTCCTGAGCAGCATTGGCTCGTGGCTCGTGGCCCTGGGCTGCGAGTCAAGAACCAAAAGACTAAAGGGAGCGAGTTCTCCGCTGTCTGGGTGAATTAGGGCTCATTTGCTAATGGTGGATAAATCACACCCTCTGTTGTGCTGCAATGCAGAGAGAGAGAGAGATCTCCTCTCTTCTATCCTCTTTCTTTATCCTCCATATCTTTTATTTTCTGCTCTCTCATGTTGCCCTCTCTCTCTCCCTCTCTCTCTCTTGGGAGCTGTGTAGTAGTTTATGGGGTTTGATGATGGAGCGGCAGCTTGGCACGTGGCCTCAACGCTGTGAAGATCCATCAGAGAGGGTGATAAAAAGAGAAAAAAATGAAATAAAACCCCTCTCTCTCCATCACAGGCTTGGCTGTGAGCGGCTGGTCTTTGATGCAGCTTTCGGCAGCTGCTGCAGTGAACAGAGGGAGGGTTGTGCGAGGGCAGCGAAGCCGACTACTATGAAAGCGAAACAACAACACACTGTTTTTCAACAGTGTGTCTTCATACGATGGTTTGTATGAGGTTACCCTCCCAGACCTTTCACTCGCTGCACTACAGGCTTCCTCGTTTTGACGGACAGGGCTGTAAGAGTTCAGTAAAAGTCTATTATTAGCCTTCATTTTAATTTGTATTCTATTCCAATGCACTTTTTGTCAGTGAACATCTCCTCACGGTCTGTGTGAGTAATGATAAAAGATGATTTAATCAGAACCTGTGTTCAACGCACAATGTTTCAGTTTAGAATTTTGGAAATGATTACATCTCTCTTTCTATAATTAGGGTCCGAGCGACTGACGTAGTCAGTCCCGAGAGGACCCGATTGAAATTGCTGGGATTATTATTATTATTCATGATTCTTATTTTAGAACATTGGACTGCTTTTTGGGCGACTTGTCATATTAAAAAACTCACCAAATTTGGAACGTTTGTCAGGTCTGGTGAAAATAGACATCTATTAAAGCCGGAAAGAAAAGTTCCAAAAAATGTCTCTCTAGCGCCCCCTACAAGTTGGACCGGCGACGCCCAGAATTTTTTTTTGACTTGAAAAAATTCACACATGCCCGTCTCCACCTGCTCTACAAAAAAGCCTCTCGGACCCATAAAGTCCGCCTATGAATATTTTCCGCCATCTTGAATTTTGTGAAAAACCCATTATTGTAGTTTATTCCCAAACGCTTGCTCCGTTTCATACCAAACTTGGTAATTAAACTGTATTGAAGAAGAGTTGAAACTAGAGTAATTTATATAGACTTCTATACAACCAGCGGAGAGTCACCCCCCCACTGGTGCACATTAGAGAGAATGCAGGTTTTAAGACACTTCTGGGATCTGACCCGAGATGGATGAAATATTTGTAAAACTTTGGGCACTTAATTACCGCTAGAAAGATGAAATGTGGCGAAGGAACGCCTGCTTTGAAGTGAACTCAAAGAACACGTCTCAAGCACAACATAGACCGTATTCTCGCTTCAGCACGGACGCATACGTCAGCAAGGAAAGTAAGGAAAACGGTCAAAGAGATATTCTTCAGGGCCAAGTCAAGTGTGCTTCCTGCCCCCACACACACACACACACACACACACACACACACACACACACACACACACACACACACACACACACACACACACAAAGCCCAGCAGGGGCCATGCTCTGAAGCTGTGTAGATCATGTCGAGTCCCGGCTCCCCCACAGCTGTAACAACATATGGAGCTGTGTTTGCCAGCCAAATGCGGAGCATGTCATTAAACAGCATTATTAAAATCTCATACAACAGCGGGGCGTCAATGAGAGGCTCGGCTGGCGCAGGCTGATTGCTTCATTAATTACGTGTTGTTGTTTTTTTACGTTATTTTAGTCAACAATTTGTTTCGTGGGAAGTGCATGCTGTCAGTTTGGCGTCTTTTTGTCGGAGGTTAGATGATACATAGGGTTTATTCATCAAAAACTGACTAATTAGGTTTTTTGTTGGCGTTGGCGTACTGTAATTTGGTGAAAAAAACAACAACAACCAGGGCAGCAGGTGGAACAGCAGGTTGTCACATCAAAGTCTTTTGGTTGCAGTGATGCAAACATGCCAAACCTGCGTGGTGCTCCAACGGGTTGTGGGACCGACGCCGGACTGAAAAGTTGCAGGTTTGAGCCCCATAAAAGCAACATTTTCCACCTGGCATCAGGATGTGGCTCTTAGCCAGATCCAGGAAGTATCCAGGACCATTCCAACAAGCATCGCCTACCCTAGAGTAATCTGACCGCTAGCTCCAAGAACGCCCGCTAGCTCCAAGAACGCTGATTCTGCTACCAGGTGATACCCCAAATGCTAACAGCATTAACTGCTGAACTGTTCCCCCTGAAAAGGCAAAGAAGAAACACAACCAAACGCTGAAAACATTTCAGGAGCCAGCTCAGGACGAACCCACAAGAGACTCAATTGCGTGAAATGCTTTCGCTGGAAGGCTCCGTAAAAGAAAGAAGGAAAACAAAAGCCAAGGATTCAAGGGTTCGAGAAGAATACGAAACAACATGGATTAAAAATAAATATAGTTGTATTCCAATTAGCTTAAATAAGATGTATGTTGCTCAACAATTCATTTCGGACCTCCCTGCATGTGTTGAGTGGGAAGTTATTTTGAAATGTCCGCTGGAGTCATTCGGCTCAGTGTCCACGGCCCTTCCTTTTAACGGCTGGAAGAGATTTGCTGGAGATAGAAGTGATGGGTGGAGGGGGCATTACAAGCCCACCAATTACCGCGGGGTTGTGGAGACGGAAACACAAAGACAATGCAGGGTAAAGCCGGCGTGCGCGGGGTGAGACAAAAAGTCTTAATCACTGTCAGTGTAATTGGAATAAAATGGTTGCACCATTATTGTAATACAGTTTATTCTCGGTGTCAATGATGCAGACCGTGACAGACGTGGTACAAGGAGAACGGGACCTCATTACATCTCTAAAGGGCCGTTACACAAAAGGCAACTTCTCTGGTTGTATAGGATTATGTGCTTCGTGTCTTAAATCCTGTATTCTCTCTAATGTCCACCAGGGGGAGACTCCTCTGGTTGTATAGAAGTATATGCTTCATTTGTTAAAGCTGCATTATCTCTACTGACCACCAGGGGGCAACTCCTCTGGTTGTATAGAAGTCTATTAGAAAATGACTCTACTTCTCTTGATTTATTCCATCAGTAAACATTGTAAACATGAGTTTATGTCTCAATCTCTAGTTTCAAGTCTTCTTCAAAACAGCATGATGTTCATTTAGTAAGTTATGGTCCATAAAGCAGGGTGGTCAAAACTATGTCAATCCAATTACACCATAATTCACGGCTGCTGATCAAAAGTACCATTGCTGTACTATTCTGTCAGAACACAATAACAATCGTCTCCCTTCTACTGTTTCGATCACAGAAAATGTTTTTATTCTGACATATTGGAGTTTATATTCTTTTACGGGGTCTCATCAGCCTCCTCTGCTCCTGTCAACGCGATTACGTTCACTGTCCTTTTGTGGATTCAATTACATCTATCTGGTTTGACAACATCATTGCAGCACGACCTTTGACCTCTCTCACTCTGACAAGAGACGTGTCTGAATCTCACGTCGCAGGAGGAGACGTGCTGAAAGTTTTTGACAGATATGAGGGGGTGGGGGTAGTAAAGGGAAGGCGCCTGACAGAATAAGAGCATACCTGGGGAGCGTGAGCCGCTTATGAGAGCAGCGCTACTTCAACAATGATCAGGAGTACATTGCAAAAAAAATATTTTTAAAATAAGAAATAAGGGTTGAATATCCTGTCAACACTTTGATTTGGCTGCAAAACAATTAGTAAAATGTAGGTTTTAAACAAAAAGAAATAAATTACAAAAGTTGTGAGCTTGTGCACGAACAAGAATACAAACTGAGCTTTTGTCTTATTGTGGGTAATTCCTGTTTTATTTATAACAACCTTGTCTACTCCCAACCTCTTCCCGAATGCCCAAATGTAAACATTTAATTATGAACCGAATGATTTACAGGCTTTTATATTAATTCTTGCAAGAATCATAGCGGCTGTAAATATTATTTCCAAAAAAAAGGACGTTTTAAATGAATGAGTTTTTGATGAATATGAAGAAAATGACTATAATTGAGCAGGAGACAAACGGATGCATCACTTTTTCGCCCGGCGATAGTCGATTTGTGAAAAATAACAATTTTAAGAAGATGGGAACATGGGAAGAGAATATTAAAAGCCCTCCCATGCGCTCGCAGCTATTCCTCCTGCTGGCTTCAGATCAGCCAGGTGGCCATGAATATTCAATAAATACAAGTCTACCACAACCCCTGGTGACATTTCAATTAGCTCATTGGGCTTTTATAAGGGATGATATGGACAGCTAGACGGAGGACTTTATTAACCCCAGTGGGGACAGCATATTCTGCTTTATGGTCTGTTTGACTCTAAATGGACCATCATTTACTAAATGAACATTGTGCTGTATTGAAGAAGACTTGAAACTAGAGATTGAGACATAAACTCATATTTACAATGTTTACTGAGGGAATAAATCAAGAGAGAAGTAGAGCTTGTAGAGTGGCTTATCTCCGTGAAAAGAGCTATCATTTCCGATATTGACCATGGAAGAAATAACCATTATTTCTGCGTTATACTTGTTGTGGAAGTCCCAAAAACGTCAAACGCCCTCGTGCTTGGGTTCATAACACCATCCGTAGCTGCACACAGCTCGGTGAATTTCACTGACTCCTCCAGGAACTGCGTCTGGCTTATCTTCGTAAAAACTGTTACCGTTTCCGCCATCCACCATGGAAATAACCACTAGTTCTGCTTTATACTTGTTGTGTAAATTCCACATACGTCGGAACATTAAAAAAAAACTTGCTTGCCGCGTTTGGTGTGAACGCGGCATAAGACTTCAGCATCGGCTCCACTGCTACAGATACATAATATGTCCAATTTATTTTTTCTTCGTGACGCGAACGACTTTTATTTTCCAGACGATGTTAGGTAAAATAAAAATAAAAAAGATTGTTTCTGCAACAAAACCACGACTATAAAACCACGGTGGTCTTCTGGCTCCAAGTCCTATATGCTGGACCCATCCACCTCCCGCAGCCCTCCTATTGGATATTATAAGGTGTCACTTGCCCAGTCACGTGGATGCATTTAATGCATGCTCCACCACAAATAAGTCTCCTATTTACTTTCCATTGGTATCATTTTCTTGCTGAGCAACACACAAAAACTAAAAAAAACGAAAAATTTGTGTCCATGAACATGAAAACAACAGATTAATACAGGACCAGTCGATGAAAACCATCTGACAACTTGTTGCCCCCCCCCCCCCCCCCACACACTCCCACTCCCACCCCGCCCCACCTGCACGAGTGCACACCGGCTGCTGGCGGTGAGAACAACCATTCACAGAACTCCTGCAGGCGACAGCCATCAGCCAACTGCCTCCACATCCACAGCCACGCGGCGGTACTTCGCGCCTCTCATCCAGCGTGGCCCCTCCGGGTTTTGTGCAGCTGGAGGAGGAGGAGGAGGAGGAGAAGAAGAAGAAGAAGAAAAGGAGGGATGCGCGCGGGGAGTCCGTGAACGCCTCCAAGAAGTTCCCGAGCAGACCGGCGAGAGAGAGGACCCTCCTGTTGCTTCAGCCCCGCGCACATTTCGGGGGGAATATTTCCTCGGAGCTCAGCTTCTAAATGGCAAAGTTCCTGGCTGAATTACTGGGATGCACACTTCCAGACAAGGGCACCCCGCCTTTGTTCGAGGTAAGGACGCTTTAAAAAATCCCCACTTCATATTAGTATTTTTGCATGAATTTATGATGTCAAATGTAATCTATTCATGGTTTGAAAAAAATAGGCGCAGGCTGCCGGTTTTCTCCAGGATTTCTCTATGGCAACAGGAGGCTGATGCTTTGTTCATCACTATGATTGACAGTTGCTGTGCTGTAGAGCACTTCATTAACAGTGAGGTGCGCGGTGTTTATCCAGCGGTGTGGCCGCGAGCTGCGGATTATAACGCGCATTATTCTTCACGGAAAATCACTATATGTTCCTAAAATATCCGCTTATGCTTTATCTCTGAGCGCTCATGAAGAGTTTGTAATGACCTTGTCTTACTTTGCGTTTATTATCATGATATGTATCGCTGTGACGCTGTGACGTCGCCATGGCGAATTTATTGTAATAGTATTTGAAGTGCATCCTGCCAAAAAGCGGGTTTTCCTGTAAGAAAAGGTGCTGCTCTTATATGGGTCAGTGTGCCACACACACACACACACACACACACACACACACACACACACACACACACACACACACACACACACACACACACACACACACACACACACACACACACACACACAACTTGTTCAAATATCTTTTTTTTGCTCCAGCAAAACATTTTGCTGGAAACATCCCCTCAAATGTAGTTTTATTTGTGCCTTTGAATGGTGATGCGTTCACTTACTCTCGTACAAACCGAGACAGTCGTTGAAATTAACTGAACAAAGTGATTGTAATCAGTGATTCTCATCACTTGAACCTTGTAGCTTTTTGACCATTGGAGAGATAAGTGACTGGAATAAGGTTCGATCCCCATAGTTTGCATGTGGAAGTCCTTGAACACTGAAACTGAACCCTATAGTTGCTCCCCGGGCGCTTTTCAGCCGCCCACTGCTCCTGCTAAGGATGGGTTAAATGAAGAAGACCTATTTCATGTATGTATGTAAAAAGTATGTAATATAACAATTAAAGTTTATTTCTAAATGATTCATTTATTAACTAAATAGTCAACAGTTTGGTTGGCAAATAAATATCCCGTATAGCTGCAGCCCTGCAGGAAGTCCTGAGGGTCCAGCATGAATATGTTGTGTGTGAGTAAATGTGCTGCTGTAAAACTGATGGTTTCACCTTTCAGAGTCTTGTGAATCACTGGAGAGTTGGAAAGATGGAGCTGAAGGAGGTTTTGTCTTATTTTGTGAAAAGTCTAGTCACCGACTGGATGTTTCTTAGTTTACACAGTAAGACGTGAAACATTTGTGTCACCAGACCAGTTTGTATGACTGCAAAGGAGGGTTTGGTTTGTAGTTTTCAGGTAAAACTTGAGGCCTCCAGCTGCTCGGTTGTATAGAAAAAACCTCATCAGCCGGGCTGTGATCGGTCTTTTTCAAAGTAAACCTCCGCCTTCGCAAAAAACTACTAGAAACCGTGACAACAGTGTGAGCCGTGTCCTCAACATTGGAAGTCCATATGAAAAGAAGTAATGACGGGGATGATGGGACGCAGAACAGCAACAGATTAGGTCTGTTGTGTATTCACCATGAAAATATTCCACAAAGCAAATACAATTTATCTTTGTGTCTGTGCTTTAGTCATTAATTTTGAACGAGTCCAGACATGCATTGCGTAACCAGCTCCCAAATGAAAAAACGGTTTGAGATTTATTTTCACACACACACACACACACACACACACACTCACACACACACACACACACACCGGCCGTAATCCACAATCACCACGGGATTGTTAATCCGGCGGGCATCATCCCAATCTGCCTAACGTGCACCGAGTATTAGAATCATCTCAGGAAACGTGTCGCAGAGGAATGATGGAGGATCACCGTGACTTCTGTGGAGATGAACCGATGACCTGCTGTGTTCGGCTTTACGCTCCCCACTCTTATATAATGCATCTCTTAGAGGCCACCTGAAACAAGGAGTCTCGTCTATAGATGCTGAAATGTCTTTAAAGATGACACAAGGAGTTTCTGCTCAGGATCGGTTGCGATGATTATTGAATATGGACACGGTACTGAACTCTGTTGTTTGTTGCCTTAACCTAATTCTGTCTTTTTGTTGCTTAAACCAAACTCAGTTCTTTTGTAGCTTAAACTTAACTCGCTGTCTGCACTTTGAGAGAACATTCAGAGAGGTCCAAAGGCGTTGGAGGAAAACACGAGGCACCAGCGGATGAGTTACACTGCAGGAACACCAAGAGTAGAGATCTTTACTTCCCCTTGTTTATAATAGTTATAATAGTTATTCTGTCTGTATATATAATGTTTCAGTTATTGTGGATGCTTTACTGTTTTTTATTGCTTATTTGCATATTTATAATACTTGTTTTGATCTTGTTTCTTTTTTATTATGTCTCTTGTTTGCACTTTACACCATGCTGCTGTAACTCCTGTATACGTCCCCGCTGCATGCAGGACTAATACAGGATCATCTTAACTTATATTTATTTAATCATTAGAAAACCACGAAGAAACGTCTGAAAATAGCATATTTTGTGCTGCACAAAAACACATTCCACTTCACTTTGCGTCCTCCGACATCACCAAACTGTCAAATTTAATCATAAGAGGGATGATGTGTTACATAACTGTCTGTCTGGGTCCAGAGAGGGCATTGTGTGTGTGTGTGTGTGTGTGTGTGTGTGTGTGTGTGTGTGTGTGTGTAAACGTCTTCCAAAGACAAGGACGTTGGGCGCAACAGGGCGTTGTGTTCCCTGTAATTGAAATAGAACGCTTCATTTGTCGAGATTAATTTGCGTGGACTTGTTTACGTCGCTCATGCCGCTAAACGCGTCCCTGTAATCATGTGCGACACATCAAGGCTTCAAAAGCGCGTTGTTGAGTGGAATCAAGTGATTGTGGCTGGAAATTCGGGGACATTTCCTAGAATATCAATGGGCATTAAGAGTCTTGTTAGTTTTTTCTGTTCCTCCATGTATTCAGAGTTGATCTCATTTTCTCTGATCGTCAACCAACACTGTTATTTCTGAAAGATTTTTTTTTTTAATTATAAACACAACAGAGAAAGTGATGAAAGTTGCGGCTTTGCTGGCTGTTGCTGGTTGAGAAGCCAATGGAGATAAAACTCCCTGCAGCAGCAGAAGAAGACGCTCCTTCAAGGTTAAACAAAGTGCTCTTCCAACTATTTACACACAATGTGCAGAAGAGACAAACGTAATCCAGCACAGTAACGCCTCTCCATCGAGGCGTCACAAAGCGATTACATTGCTCAGATTCACAAAGATCATATTTGTTTCACGCTGCATTGCGTTGCTGCAGAAGTGTGAAGGCTTTAGTGTCTCCAGAGGGAGCTGTGTGGAGTCTGATAAATGCCCTCAAGTGATGTCGTTAAAGTCTGTGTGGCTGACGACTACAAGATGAAAAGAAAATGATGCGTTGCATTGTGGGTAATGTAGGAGCCGAGAAGAATGCATGGAGCAAAAAAAGATGATGCATATCTGTTTCTGCTGCAAGGACTGCGTTACGAGTCAAACTCTTTTTGTTTTTATCTTCGACAGAATGGTTGCACAGCTCACTCTTTTATGTGATGAAGGCGCGGTTATGATAGTTTACAATGATTTCTTTGAACTTTTCTATTTAATTTCAGTTACCATACAGTATTTCAGAAAGGATTGGATTTTTGTATATTTAGTTTGGCAGTAGTTTTAGTTTTAGTTTTCAATCAATTGTGTCATAGCGCCAACTTCTGCAAGGTCAACACTTTCTGTGGTTCAATGTTGCGAGATTTGTCGGAAATTCATGCAGTCTTCTATTTTTTCGGTAATGATATTTGTTTTTGGCAATATTGTTTCAGTCTGGATTTAGTTTTTATTAAAGGCTATTGTTTTTTATTTAGTTTTCTAGCAATAATTTTCACTATTCTTACTACTATAATATACTATAGTTACTATAATAACTCAATCAGGACATGTTAGAGTGTGTAAGAAATTAAATTACAGTAGAAGAACAACCAGTGTGCAATGTGCAGTAGCTAAAGAATAAAGAGAGCGAAGGTCGTCATAAAAATACCATGTTCAAAAGCTTCCATCGCTATGACAACGATTGAAATCGCCGCATATAGCTTCCACTCAGATGACGGCACACACACTCACAACATGTTTTCTCATACGCGCTCATCTCTCGCTCAGTTAATGCCGATTAAACTGTATGATGAGGAAATACATACCTCGTAGACCATATGGATCATTTTAAGAAGCTAAATATCTTGTTTTATTGAAACATCTTAAGGTGTCACAATATCACCTTTGAGGAAGTGTCACGCTGATTCGGGTTCAGTTGGAACTTGTTCCACCTTCCCAGCGTCTTCATGTCTGGTTTCATAGTTTGGATCAGATCATCTTACGTTGGGTTTTCTTTTGTCTTTTTTTTGGGAGCCAATAAAAATCCTCCAATATTTCCCCTATTCTGTAAATGTCTCCTCAAGGACAAAGACAGTCTTCACGCCAGTGCATGCTCAGCACATGATACTCTCTTATCTTGTGGACCTGATCTGGATGAACTCCAGCAGAAGAAGAACTTCAATGTTGAGAACATTTAACACAAGAATAATTTACAATCAAAGAACTACAATGTTGAGAACTATCAAGAACTACTAGTTGCAAAAAAAATCAATAAAAAAAAAGTAAAATTCAGACATCCTGTAAAGACAATTGTCTTCTTTCCTATAAATCATTAACACAGACAGACGCTGCAGCATGAAGAGAAGCCCAGATCAAGTTTTACTGTCGTTCCTCTCGTTTCACTGAGAGGGAGATCATCATCACAGGATGTCCATCCATCACACTGACAGCTTACAGAGGAGAAGGAAGAGGAGGAGGAGGAGAAGGAGGAGGAGGAGGAGGAGGAAGAGGAGCAGCCCAGCGTGTCGCTGCTGACAACTACACAGAGGAGAGCAGATACACCACAGGTCGGCTGGTTTACGCCAGCTGAACCCAAAATAAACACTTCTGCTGTGATATAAGTGCAATAAACGGACAATGATGCCGATTTGTAAAACGTCAGAAATCTTGCTTTGTTAGGTCTGTCGGCAAGATGACACGTAAACCACTTTTAAAATGCTTGTTTTCTGTATGGAGCTCAATCCCGCGGCAGTTTTTGCATCTAATTGCGTCCATTCCTGTCTTTGCCAGGCGCCGACCTCCGGTTCTTTCTCATGAAGCCGATGCACAAGTGTCTTAAAACCTGCAGTCCTCCAGTTGCTAAAAGAAGTCAGATTGTATAGACGTCTATGCGTGTATTAAAGCTACATTCTCTCAACTGACCACCAGGGGGCGACCCTTCTGGTTGTTTAGAAGTCTATACTTCATGTGTCAAAGCTGCATTCTCTCTCCTGACCACCAGTGGGCGACTCCTCTGGTTGTATAGAAGTCTATGAAAAAAAAATACTCTACTTCTCTCTTGATTTATTCCCTCAGTAAACATTGTAAACATGAGTTTATGTCTCAATCTCTAGTTTCAAGTCTTCTTCAATACAGCAGGAGGTTCTTTTATTAAATTATGGTCCATTTAGAGCAGGGGTCTCAAACTCAATTTGCCTTGGGGCCACCGCTGGTATTGTGATTTCATCGGAGGGCCACACAAAGCGCAATTTTTTTTTTTTTTACATTCATAACATATTTTCATCATAAAAAAGGCAACCAGCAGTTTCTATACATTTTGATAATAGTTTTTCACAGTGCAAATATATTACATTTTTTTAAATAACTTATTGAAACTGCACCGAACCAATAAATGCAATCCCTGACTACATTTGTACTTTATTCTATTTCTTGCCAGACACCTGGCAGCGCTTCTGCTCACACAGCTGAGCCACATTGGCCCTAAACCAGGTCACAGTAGAAACCCTGATCCAGGTCACAGTAGAAACCATGATCCAGGTCACAGTAGAAACCCTGATCCAGGTCACAGTGGAAACCATGATCCAGGTCACAGTATAGAAACCATGATCCAGGTCACAGTAGAAACCATGATCCAGGTCACAGTAGAAACCCTGATCCAGGTCACAGTATAGAAACCCTGATCCAGGTCACAGTATAGAAACCTTGATCCAGGTCACAGTAGAAACCATGATCCAGGTCACAGTAGAAACCCTGATCCAGGTCACAGTAGAAACCCTGATGGAGGTCACAGTGGAAACCCTGATGGAGGTCACAGTAAAAACCCTGATGGAGGTCACAGTATAGAAACCCTGATCCAGGTCACAGTGGAAACCATGATCCAGGTCACAGTAGAAACCCTGATCCAGGTCACAGTATAGAAACCCTGATCCAGGTCACAGTGGAAACCCTGATGGAGGTCACAGTGGAAACCCTGATCCAGGTCACAGTATAGAAACCCTGATCCAGGTCACAGTATAGAAACCCTGATGGAGGTCATAGTATAGAAACCCTGATCCAGGTCACAGTATAGAAACCCTGATGGAGGTCACAGTGGAAACCCTGATCCAGGTCATAGTATAGAAACCCTGATCCAGGTCACAGTATAGAAACCCTGATGGAGGTCACAGTGGAAACCCTGATGGAGGTCACAGTATAGAAACCCTGATCCAGGTCACAGTATAGAAACCCTGATGGAGGTCACAGTAGAAACCCTGATGGAGGTCACAGTATAGAAACCCTGATCCAGGTCACAGTATAGAAACCCTGATCCAGGTCACAGTATAGAAACCCTGATCCAGGTCACAGTATAGAAACCCTGAGTACAGCTTCACGATAGGCATCACTAATCCTGGCCCTGTACTTGCATTTATTAAAGTTCATAGTCGAGAAAGGTTTTTCACAGATATGCTTCCAAAAAGGTGCATTACCCGACTGATCACTTTTGTCAGCTCAGGGAAGGATGGAGGCAATTCTCTCAGAAATGGTCCAGTCATGTCTGGTTTAGCTTTTAGATCTCTGTTGCAAGTCCATAAGTTCCATTTGCAACAGACTCGGGACTGAGACATGACTTCAAGCTTAATGGGGTGTGTGCACATTAATATTACAACAGTTTTTGTTTTAAACAAAACAAAACGAACTATTTACAATGTTTACACAATGTGCATGTTTCAGTACAAAGAACAGTTTTCAGAACAAGAACAACATATGTACTCTGTATCTATCTATATTTATGCGTCTAAGTTTTTATTTTCTCAGGTAGTAGTGTGTTGTCTGTCTGATTAAAAACCAGTGTATCTTTGCAGCGTATGTGTTCATTGGGTAGTTTCACACAAAATGTCGACTGACACCTGAATCAACAAATCACGGTGAAAGGTGGAGCTCGACACAGACGCCTCAGGCTGTGTGCTCCTATGAGAGGCGCGTATGATCACACAGAGGAGTGGGGCGGAACCTCCAGACTTTGGCACATCTAGCAGCATCTGAATATTTGTTCTACTCCGTTTTTTCACAAAGCTATTAATAGAAACATCCAATAAACGTTATCTTACGGGACCCCTGATTTAGAGTCAAACAGACCATAGAGCAGGGAATGCTTTATGGGCGGGGCTACACGGTGATTGACAGGTCTACCTGTATATGGCGTCTCTACGTCACTCCTCCGCATCTGTTTATTGGTCGCAAAAAACAACGTGGCGTCGGCCGTAATCCAAGATGGTGACAGAGATATCGACGAACTCGAGGCTTAATTTACAAACCAATGGGTGACTAAACGATGATCACGTCCACTTCTTATTCACAGTTTATGGTCTTCGCGCAAAAAAATTGCTTTGCGTTTGGCGTGAAAACAGAAATAATTGCGTCCAGGATTCTTATTTGTCATGTTTTTACTGGAGCCGTGAACATATCCTTCCATGTGAGCCTGGTTCATCGGGACCAAAGCGTCTGGTCTGAGCCAGGCAGAGACTAATTCAGCAGAAGGTCCCTTTTTAGAGCGAGGTGTCCGTCAAAACCCAACCGCTCATCAGGGAGGGTTTTTGTCTTCCTTGCTGGCAGAGGAACAACTGTGTTGATGAAGACCGTTATTGAAGCCTCCTTTCCCTTCTCGACAAACAGCTGTGCTTCCTCTGAATGTGCCAAAGCACGAGAGCGACCAGCTTTCCCATTATCCACAGCCGTTTGTGATCAAGTGTCAACCCCCCGCAGCTGAATCGTGAAGCCCATCCGGAAGTCCCCGAGGAGGCAGTTTCACTAAATGGCTCCTAAATAACCAACTCTAAGAAAACTGTTCAGAAGTCAAGCAAAGTGAATCTCCAAAAACTTTGCTTTTTAAATGCTAATTAGACTTCTCATAATGTGTCTTAGAGGCCATTTAGAAATGTGTTGTTCCAGTAAGAGGAAATTAAATACTTGAAGAGAAGTATATTTTAGGAAATGATTGACTTGATTGGAGGGAGGGATATATTTAGATTTTCTGGCTGAAGAAACAATTTGGGAAACCCAAATCCAGGTTTAGATTGTATAGAAGTCTATGCTTCATGTGTTAAAGCTGCATTCTCTCTACTGACCACCAGGGGAGGCGACTCTTCTTGTATAGAAGTCTATGAGAAAAGGACTTTACTTCTCTCTTGATTTATTGGTCTTATATGATCTCAATCTCTAGTTTCAAGTCTTCAATACAGCATGATGTTCGTATTAGTAAATGATCCGTTTAGAGTCAAACAGACCATAAAGCAGAGTATGATTTAGGGCGGGGCTTACTGTGATTGACAGGGTGCTACCTTGGCGCACGTTTGTGTTGCTGGTACTTGAGCTGAAGCTCCAGAACATTATCTTTCTGTGGACGCTCTAGTATTCAGTCCACTGTTTGTAACCCTCTGGTGGTTCAACCACAGGGGGGCGGTGTGCAACATATAACAAGCACACTGATGTCAGCAGGTGGTCCGAGAGTGAGAACGTGATGGACTGGGATTTCCTCCACTGACTGCATGTTGTCACTTTTTCACAAATACGAAATATTTCCACATATTGTTATTGACAAAATGACAATTTAAGGCTTTAATAACATCAGCTATGGGTGAAGTCATGCAGCTGTGATTTTGATAAAAAAAAAAACAAAGCTTGCTCTCTCGTGTTTCCAATGCTGCTTCCAATGAAATGCATCGCCCCGATTGCATCGCTGGCTCAAAACAGATAATCAAATGTTCTGATACTTGTTGAAAATCAAGCCTTTTGTCAGCTGGTCTTGCAGACCATGCACGCAAACGCCCGTCTTTATCACATCGGAGTGGACGTGACAAGGGAGTGGATGAGGAGAGGAGGAAAGGAAGGCAAGGAAGCACTGGGAGTCGGTCGTGGCGGTGATGGGGAGTTTCACACCAGGCGGTTTGGGGGGCGTCAGCGGCTGTTGGTCATCGTGTGTGCCGCTGGTTCAGACAGTGCCTTGCTCAACAGCATGAATGTTTCATTGATTTGACCTTCCTGCAAAGGATTTGATTTGAGACTGTATGCAACTATACACACCACCATATATGTGCTCTTTTACATCTGTCTTTGTGAGGACTTCTAGACATTCAGAGTGAGGACATTTCCTGCCTTCTGACCCGTCGCTTCCTCGCTTTCTGTTTGTACCTTCACTGTGATCGAAAGGCTAAATGTGATTTAGAGGAAAGTGAATTAGATTCGGATCAAGGGTTGTTGTTGGACATGTAGTTGGGACCTTAACGTTTTTAGTGAATGCATTATGTAACATGCACAATGTGACTGTTTCGGATCCAGACACAACTGACTTCTGTGCCCTTTTCACCCGCCACAGCACATTTCTCATATCATCAAGGGACACTTAAAACTCTTTGAGCCCTCAGCAATAAACATGGTATAAATCCCAAAACAAAACAAAAAATTAAACATAAAAATCAGGGCTACAATAATGTATAATCCCCATGTACAATCGGTAAACACAACTCAAACAATAAATAGGATTAGGGGTTTAGTGTTAGGGTGAGGACTTAACGGGCTACGAGGGCTGAGATTTAAGGCAAAAGACAATTATTATATATAGATCTTTTCAGCATCAAAGCATTTCAAAAGCACTTCACATAAAACGTCAAGAGACAAAAGTCAAAGTGCAAAATAAGCTCATTATGAAAGGTAATTTAGAAGCCAAGAAAATAGAATATTAAAACAAGCTAAAATGGAGACAAGAATCAAAATTACAGTTCAGTGTGAGAAATGAATGATTGGTGGAGATTTTAAGTTTGCTTCGATGTTTTGCATCTGTTCTATGGCTCAATTTAAAAAAAAAGAAAAAAAAGGGGAAAAAGCCACATGCTATACAATAAATACCATGTAAAGCTGGAGGGAACATCCCTCCACTGTTCAATAGTTGCACTGTAAATATTAAGCGACCTGATGGAGTGAGGCAGATCTCATTCTGGAGGGCACTCCGGTGGAGTTACAGCGTGCATTTTAACGCTCAGCAAATATGTTTTTGGCTGCTGTTTGATTCCAGGAGACACATTCACATGAATAGCAATGAGACGCTCTGGATGTGGTCTGCATTCAGCAAGAGGAGACCCCCTGCCATTCAAATGCACACACCGCCGCCTCATGCACACAGGCTCAATGGTACGACTGCTGCATACATACATTTCTACATGCACACAGCAGCGGAGGGTGGTCCCCTGTCAATATGTGCATGTTTATGGCCGCTCCAGTGCAGACAATCAGGATATCTGAATATTGTGCAGAGTCAGATTCAAGGTCGAGAGGAGTGTCAAGCATTTTCTTGTGACCCACTGTGTGTGTGTGTGTGTGTGTGTGTATCTGTGTAGATGTATTTATTTGTGTGTATGTGTATATATATATATGTATATATATATATATTTATATATATATGTATATATATATATTTATATATATATGTATTTATTCATATTCATATTTGTACATATTCATGTAAATATGTAAGTGCATATATGTTTGTATGTGTGTGTGTATATATATATATATATATATATATATATATATATATATATATATATATATATATGTACATACCGTAAAAGTCGGGTTACAAGCCGCTACTACCTCCGGTCAGTGTCCCCGTTTGCTCCCCGTCGTAGCCAGCTAGCGCTCATTCTAGCGCTCCGCTAGTTTCCCGCTAACTTCCGCTAGCGCTCCGCTAGCGCTCCGCTAGCTCCCCGACAACCACCAAAGGTAGCGGGACCAGCCCCGGCTCGACAGCCGACTTGGGCAGAGGGGACGTGGGCAGTAGCAGCAGCGGCGGGGAGCTAGCAGCAGCGGCGGGGAGCTAGCAGCAGCGCTGGCAGCAGCAGCGCTGGCAGCGGCCAGTAGCAGCAGCAGCAGGGAGCTGACCGGAGGTAGGAGCGGCTTGTAGCCCGACTTTTACGGTACAAGTCAAATTCCTCGTCTGTGTAACATACGTGGCAAATAAATGGTTCTGATTCTGATATAAGTATATTTATATGTGCGTATGTGTGTTTGTACTTTATATGTGTGTGTGTGTATAAAAAGGCATCACAATGTAACTGAATGGAACCTCGGCACATTAGCTGTTAACCGGTGCTGCTAAAGTTACCAGCTTTCCTCAAAAATTTGTATCTTAACTTTATTAGGAATCAAAGAAATTTGCGGTCCACATGCGAGCCGAACTGCGAGGTGGGGTCCGTTCCACCACCACCAGAGGGAGTTTATTATTTAATATAAATTTCATATTTGTAACCTTTTGCGTTATTCTTTCGTCCCAGTACTGTAAAGTAACTATAAAGTAATCACCAGATCCGAGTTCAAACTGGACATTCTGTTTTTAAGAGAGAAGTATTGTGCTGCTGCAGTGTGACCTACATCTGTCTTATGACAACACTGACTTTTATCCACTTTGTCTCATTCTATCAATACACCCATGTGACCAGATTGCACGTGCGCCGGTGTTGATGCCGTTAGTAAACAGTTAGCAGGTCACTGAGTTGACCTTAACCTTAACCCCGCCCACGGGCCCGCTGTGACCCCGCCGGCGACTCATACCTCATTACCGCAGGACGGCCCGTTGCACTCTGGTCTCGTGTGACCTGCAAACACACTCTCACTCTCACACACATCTCTGAATCTGACCTGCCACAGCGGGCGAGCACATTTCCCTGATGGGTGTGTGACCCACTGAACCAGCAAAGGGGGTTCAGCACTGAGGGGTCGCAGAGGTCAGTCTGTCTGAGGTTAGCTGTTAGCCTTTAAAGCTACTGTGAAACCATTTATCGAGTCTCCTGAGTGAATTATAGTTCTCTCTGGTAAAACAGTTATGCATCGTTCTAGGGCTTTTATTGTAAAAGGTAATAACAGAAGCAGTTGATCTGGTCTGTGGCGGTCATAGGCATCGGTTGGATGCCAATGCAGTTGGTGCCCTTGTTTGTGTCAGGTGTGGGGTAAGGAGAGAGGACCCAAACGCCGAAGCAACAGTTCAAAAAGTAAATTTAATTCACAAAACAAAACTCAGGCTCCCAAAAACAGGCCCAGGAACGCACAAACAAAAGAGTAATCCCAAACACGGAGCAAGAACAGGAGGCAAAAACCAGGAGCAAAAACAGGGAGCAGAAAAATTGAACAAAAACAGGCAGAGGCAGGGGCATGAACTGACAAAAACAGGCACAAAACAGTTGCATTCACAGGACATCCAACAGGGGTAACAGACGGGGAAAACACAGTACAATCCGACAAGGGGCCAGGAGACAAACAGAGTTTAAATACAAGAGGAAGGTAACGAGGAACAGGTGGAAACATTTAGGGCAGCACAGGTGAAAGGAATACACAATCAGGGAACAGGGCAGACAATCACGGACAATCACAGGTCAAGGACAAGGACTTCACAATAAAACAAAACAGCAAACACACCAACATCATAGCAGTTTGTCCGACAGCTATCTCGAAACCCTGCCAAAAAAACGCCCATTTCTCCCCCGAAAACATTTGCACAACGTGCAACAAACAGACGCACACATCTATTTATTTTGCGAAATCCTAAACCTCACTCATATATATATATATATATATATATATATATATATATATATTTATATATATATATATATATATTTATATATATATATATATATATATATATATATATATATATATATAAATATATAGCAATATATATATTATGTGCTCATATACTTAAAAATATATTTATATCTAAACATATACATATATTTATTAGAATGGGCTTTCGGTCCAAAACATTTCTTCGGGCCGTTGGGCATCTGTTCAGCCCTCTGCGAGCTATCCCTCGTCTCATTTGACGTGAATCCCCCCCGATAGATGGGAGATGAGATGTCTGAGACGAAAAATGTCAGAACTAAAAAAGCCCAACTGTGCTTGTGATCAGACACCCGCAAGTTCTCATTTTCGGCGGCGTGCCGTCTCCTCGCCTCGTCCCTCGGCTCCCATCAACAAATCGTTCAGTTATCGCCACCGTGACTCTCCTCCCCGCGCTGTAATATTCCTCTAAAGGTCACAGCCATCGTCTGATGGGGGAGAAAAAGAAGAAAAAAATGAATAAGTGAACCGAGGAGAGAAAACACGTTTCTGTTGTTTTGGAGCGCAGAACAATATCGTTGCCGTGACGACGATATGAAGGTTGGAAGGATGGAGGTGGAGATGCTGAGGCCCTCTGATCCAGCTGCAGGACGCATCATAAGTATCATACGTTATGGATGGTGTGTTTGCTCCTCGGCTTTCAGAGATAATGAAACGGTGGGAAGTGAAGAAGATGTTGGAAAAGTACGTGAACATTCCTGGGAGACAGAAAAGGTCAAAGGTGTTATTATATATATTATCTATGTTCAGACGTTTGACAGAACTCATATTGAATCTTGGGATTGTGTGAATTACTTGTTTTTGGACATTTTATTTTTTATTCTTATATTATGAGAAGTAAAGCGGTCTAAAGGTCGGAAAACACGAATACTATGTTTGTGTAGCGTCTTCCTTTCTTTCTGTCTCTCTTCCTTCCTTCCTCCCTGTCTTTGATTGCAGAAAGTAGTGTCTTGTGTAAAACATCTTTTCGTGACAGAAACCCTCCTATCATGATAACAAAACCCGGTGAGGAACAGAAAGCCAGTAGAAAAGAGTCTCTTTGTATCAAAAGGTAAATTGATTTCCTATCATCCACCTCTGGGATGAAATGAATCACCTCCATCCCACTGAACGCTGCTGCATTAGTGAGCCGCAGAAAAGTGGGCAGCATATCTGTCACCTTTACTCCCGCCCCCACCCGGATACCCTCCGTCACCCCAATCTCACACCTACCCCCCAAAAAAATATCTCCAGATGGTGCAGCTCGTAAAATATAAGGTTTACTGCTGCTTCCTGGTTTTTCTCAATCTGGGTCACATCATATCTTTGTTCGGGTAGAAGAGGTGTGTGTGTGTGCGTGTGTGTATGTGTGTGTGACACAATAAGTCCTTACATCAAGTCATCTGAGGTCTGTGTGTAATTGTGTGTGTGTGTGTGTTTAAGAAAAATAATCTCTATATCAAACAATATCTTTGCCCTTGGAGGACGTGTGTATTTGAATGTGTGCAAGGAGGTGGTGTTGAGCGTGTGTGTGTGTGTGTGTGTGTGTGTGTGTGTGGGCGAGGAGGGGGCAATAGTGTTTGTGACTGTGTGTGTGTGTGTGTGTGTGTGTGTGCATGTGCATGTAGATATCTTTGACTCTCTCGATCAAATGAAGTCTTTCTAGTGTTCAAAGTGTGTGTGTTCGTGTCTCCATGTGGATTGTTGTCATTATTCATATTATTTTCATTTCTTTGTAAATGACTCCCATGGGTGCCTTTCTTGAAGAAGCATCAGGATCTGTTGTTTTGTCGTCTCCTCCGTGAACACGTCGGCCTTTAAACGCCTCTGATGGCTCCATCCCTCTTAATGCTCGCTCTTTAAACACACACATTTGCATTTTGCATTTGCAGCGTTTAGATGATTAAACCGCTTGAAGCCCAATTATCTGCTTCTGTATTGTGGGAAAAAAAGTCCTTCTACTCCTCAGATGATAATTTATGTTCTTGACATTTTCTTTTATACAATCAAAGTAATTCATCCGTGACATCTCTTTTCATGATAATGAGGGTGCGACTCCCTATTATATATATTGTTATTATCACTATCACTATTGTTATGTTATTGTTATTATAAGTATTATTTGTATTATTCTTATTCTTAATATTGTTGTAATTTTGTTATTATTACTATTATTATATCATTTTATTGAGCCTCCAAGCGGCCACCAACATGGATGGAAGCTGAAGTCGGAAGTTGCAGGGTCAACAATATCCTCATGAATAATAATAATAATACTTGTAATAATAATATGCCCCATGTACCAGGGCTAAGTCCTTTCCACAGAAGTTCTATTCCAACCCTCTTTGCTGCATGTTGCCCTCTTTATCCCCTGTTTCTTGTATATCTGTCCTCTCTGAAATAAAGGCAACATGGCCAAAAAGATATCTTTAGAAATAATCACAGTAATAATAACTAAGTTCATTCGTATAGCAAGTTGTTATTAGTATTGTAAATATCCGATAAGGACCCTCTGCTTGATATTCCCTCCTAATAGTCGTGTCTCCTCTCCCTCCCTGCAGTGCCGGAGCCAACCCCTCCTCGGGCTGAGGCCTTCCTCCAGACAGCGGGTAGGTCAACACTCCAAAAAAGACCTTAAATGATTTCCTGTTTCTGTTTTTTCTGTGTGTCTCTGTGTCTTCAAGGCTGAAGGAACAGGACGTACGAACCGCTGATAACTCGGCTCCAAACATCACATGATGTCTTGAGGTCGAGCAGACTGGGAGTCTGTGCTGCTGCGGCGTCAGAGAGGATTTACATGCAGCATTAAACATGCTGCATGTAAACAAAGAGCCTCGTGATCACAGCTAGACCGCCGCTCACGTTGAGCCTGGCAGGGACCAAAGGAATGTCTGAAGGTGGCAGATTGTTTTTGCTAGACAGTTTACACCCAAATAACATGTTCAACGGAGAATTTAGCATACAATTCTCCTCGTCAGAATTTGATTGACAGCCTGAATGAACTGAACTATTTGGGTGTGAAAGCACCTTTAAGCCATTTAAAAAAAAAGAAAAAAAGGTTTTCTTCCTTAAAATTACAACTTACATTTGCATTTAATAAGTATTTTGGGTCTCAAACTTGTGCACAGCCCGAATCTGAACAAACAAGGCGGCGATAGCGAAGAGGCACCTTTCTATATAAGATAGCTCTCTGTCAACCTCTCTGAGGAATGACTCACGAAGGTGTGTGTGTGTCGTTTCGTGTAGGTGTAGAAGACCTCATGAGGTCAGCAGCGACAGTGGGCAACTGCTTGAATGTCTTTGAAGATGGTGTAACACACACACACACACACACACACACACACACTGGAGGCCACTGCTTTGATCTCTCCTGTGTGTTTGACTGCCCCCCCTCTTACCCCTCTCTTGTTCAATGTCAACCCTTCTCTCTACATCCATGGAAACCATGATGATGATGATGATAATCCTTCTGGCTGTCTGTAGCCAAACACACCTTTCATCTCTCTCTCTCTCCTTCTTCTCTGACAGCCTGGCGACTACTTCTTAAAGAAAGCGTTGTTGTTATGCCTCCGCGCCAGCCGGGGTCTTCACAAATGTGGCACGAACGTCCACCTGGACTCAAGGATGTGGTCAAAGGTCAAAGGTCACTGTGACGTCTCAAAATACGTTTTTGGTCATAACTCAAGAATTCATACGCTAATTATGACAATTTCACACTATTTGGTCGGAGGAGGCATACAACGGTGAGGCGGTAATTCCTGTTCTCTCGTGCCACTAAGATAAGATAAGATAATCCTTTATTAGTTACAAGCTCGTGCAGTTGTTTTTAATGGTCTGGTTTTTTTTAGCGAAGATGCATGTGGGAAGCTTCCCCCTCTTTTTCTGTGATTCTTCGTTCACAGTAGAGACGTGAAAGACAAACAAAGTTGTATCTCATGAATTCAAGGCACCACAAGGTGAGTAATTTATGTCCTTTTCAAGGATGAAGTCCTTTGAAATTCTACATTTTTCTCATTGTCAACAAACCCATGAAATGACTAAAGCCAAATATGAACTGAGCTCCATCCTCTTCCAAACGCTCTTAAAGACGCATCAATGGTCTGGCTTAGAAACCCTTTTTAAAAAATAAATATAAGTATATTTTCTAACACATTTGAAAGAGTTTTAACATTTTAACAGACGTATATAACTAATGGCTATTAGACACATCGAGGTTACATGACTTACAGCTCAGTATTTCCAGTCTGGTCAGCCGTGGCAGTTGTCAAAGACATAATGGAAGCACAGATCAGAGAAGATTGTTTTATCCTGGCGTACGCATGTAATTGACTCTGCCTCGCTCCAATGTCTCCATTTGCATTTGTAATACTGCTGGCCTTGGGTTTAGTGCATAAGCCATTCAGCTGATAATTGTACTGAAAGCAATGAGAACTTCAAAAGAGACAAATGTGAGCTCTAGAGATGATGCAAAGAAACTGCAGTACTTCATTAAAAGGCCTCAGGCCGAGGAAGAGTGAAATAATAACATAACAGAAACCAAACTGCATTCAATTCAATTTTTCCCCATTTATTTATAGAGCGTCAATTTGTAGCAGAAGTTATCTCGAGAGACTTTTCGGATGTAGAGCAGGTCTAAACCATATTGACAGAGACCCGGCCCTTTTAACAGGTAGAACACCAGGGTCTGGGTGGGCCGCCATCCGCCTCGACCGGTCAGTCTCAACGTGAATATATGATAGGTAGGTAGGTAGGTACATAGATAGGTAGGTAGGTAGGTAGGTACATAGATAGGTAGGTAGGTAGATACATAGATAGGTAGGTAGGTAGGTAGGTAGGTAGATACATAGATAGGTAGGTAGGTACATAGATAGGTAGGTAGATACATAGATAGGTAGGTAGGTACATAGATAGGTAGGTAGATACATAGATAGGTAGGTAGGTACATAGATAGGTAGGTAGATACATAGATAGGTAGGTAGGTACATAGATAGGTAGGTAGATACATAGATAGGTAGGTAGGTAGATAGATAGGTAGGTAGATACATAGATAGGTAGGTAGGTACATAGATAGGTAGGTAGATACATAGATAGGTAGGTAGGTACATAGATAGGTAGGTAGATACATAGATAGGTAGGTAGGTACATAGATAGGTAGGTAGATACATAGATAGGTAGGTAGGTACATAGATAGGTAGGTAGGTAGGTAGATACATACATAGATAGGTAGGTAGGTAGGTAGGTAGATACATAGATAGGTAGGTAGGTAGGTAGATACATAGATAGGTAGGTAGGTAGGTAGATACATAGATAGGTAGGTAGGTAGGTAGATACATAGATAGGTAGGTAGGTAGGTAGATACATAGATAGGTAGGTAGGTAGGTAGATACATACATAGATAGGCAGGTAGGTAGGTAGGTAGATACATAGATAGGTAGGTAGGTAGGTAGATACATACATAGATAGGTAGGTAGATACATACATAGATAGGTAGGTAGGTAGATACATAGATAGGTAGGTAGGTAGGTAGATACATAGATAGGTAGGTAGGTAGGTAGATACATACATAGATAGGTAGGTAGGTAGGTAGGTAGATACATAGATAGGTAGGTAGGTAGGTAGATACATACATAGATAGGTAGGTAGGTAGATACATAGATAGGTAGGTAGATAGGTAGGTAGGTAGGTAGGTAGGTAGGTAGGTAGATAGATAGATAGATAGATAGGTAGGTAGATAGATAGATAGATAGGTAGGTAGATAGGTAGGTAGGTAGGTAGGTAGGTAGGTAGGTAGGTAGATAGATAGATAGATACATAGATAGGTAGGGAGGTAGATTGGTAGATAGATAGGTAGGTAGGTAGGTAGGTAGATAGATAGATAGATAGGTAGGTAGGTAGGTAGATAGATAGATAGGTAGGTAGGTAGGTAGGTAGGTAGATTGGTAGATAGATAGGTAGATAGATACATAGATAGATAGATAGATAGATAGATAGATAGGTAGGTAGGTATGTAGGTAGATAGATAGATACATACATATATAGGTAGATAGGTATATATATATATATATATATATATATATATATATATATATATATATATATATATATATATATATATATATAGATAGATAGATAGATACATTGATACATAGATAGATAGATAGATAGATAGATAGATAGATAGATAGATAGATAGGTAGATAGGTATGTAGGTAGGTAGGTAGATAGGTAGGTAGGTACTTTATTAATCCTGCCAGGGGAAGTTTTTTCACTTAAGCAACATTAATACATACAGGTAAGCGATAAAATATAACAAATGAAAATAGCACAATATATTAAAAAAATAGAATAATAAAAAAATACAATCTATCCAAAAATAATAATAACATTAAATGAAATTAACTAACAAAACAAAAGAAACAAAACAGTAGTGCGTAGTCAAACACATAGAAACAACTAAACATAGAAAATAAATAAAGACATAGAAAATCTTTTAAAATGGCCCAATAAAGTAGATGATTATAACTAAAAGATAGATTGTCACAGTTCAAGGACAACATTTCCTTTGCTATATAACTTATTTTATGTGTCAGATAAAACTGCCTGAAACAACAACATCATCACATGGTCTCTTACCAGTTAGTGTGTCAGTGGGTCACCAGTGGAAAACGTCTCATATTTCAAGACACGAGAATAATAACAATAAGCCGTCAAATGGACACATTGTGGAATAAAGTGCAGCTTTGACATCCAGCTGCTGTACAGTGTTCAGACCTGAACCGTCCGATGACAGATGGAGTAACAGTGCTGTTACTGTTCTGAAGACGGACGGCTTCACAGCTGTTCCTCAGGCGGCGGACACGAAGCCGCTCATGAGGACAAACAACCCTAAAGTCACTGAAAACATCACACCAATGTTCCTGGGTCGATATCACAAGACTCCTCTGGTTCAGGCTGCAGTTGTTTTTGTGAGAAAGGGAACATGTGTAATATAAGTCATCATCAGGACAGCTGTAGTTTGTCTTCACAGGAACTTGTTTTTTCTACAGAAATCAACATCTGACGTAGTTTAAAAAGGAAGCCATTCTTTGTCGGTCTGGTCAAACAAACGCAGGACTTTCACTCAGGAGAACGCTGTTTGAGTCCCGCGTGAAACTAAGTCAATGTTTATTTATTTTACGGTAGTTTTGTTATCTAACAAGCCTACTTATTCTACCTGATAATCATACTAATTTCATACTTTTGAAAAGAGACTGTGTGCTTGTTAGGAGCGGAACCTGTATGTTTCCTGTGAATGCAGGAGTTTTATTTTGAAAAGCCACCATGCACGTAACAAGTGGAAACGGGCACTTCTAAAACTCACTCTAGAGGGGAAACCAGCGTCTGTATGTGTTGCATGTGTTGATTTATACATAATAGGGGTGTAAGAAAATATCCCCACATTTGAGTATCGCATCGTCATGTTTTGTATTGATCCTCAAAAACACGGATAAAGTTTGGAACTAATAGTTAACGTGCAAAAGATTTGAGGCGGACAGTTTGAGCTCAGATTGCACAAAAAGTGGTGCTAAGATGTTGGAAATGCAGATCCCACTGTTCTGATTGCATCAAAGAGATTTCCTATGATGTTCTTTAAACCAGTGGTTCTCAAATGGGGGAACATGAAGGCACTCCAGGGGGTACGTGAGATTTAAAACAATTATAATATTTAAATGAGCAACCATTAAGAAATCCTTTAAAATAGTTATTTAATAAATATTCAATAAGTGTAAGTTCATAAACTGAATTATATATATTCTATATGAATCAGACACTGATGGCACAGCGCTGAGTATTACATCTTTTTTTCAACCAGGAATGCTTTGCTCTGGCCAGGGGGTTCGGCTGAAGAAACAGAACCAATGCTTTGACTATGACATGAAGAAAACTCCCAAAAAATAGCAAATTAATCTTTGAAGAAAAACATTTCTTTTTTTAAATGAGGAACTTTTGATCTTCATTCTCCATTGGACCAGACTCTGTTCTGTATGGATGTAAAGCACACACATATATTTAACTACACAACCCTCTTTTCCCCTCTGTGTTGACAGATCTGCTTCCTACAAGGTTTTCTGCAGAGGTCAGATTCCATTTTGATTTCCTCCCAGACCGACAGTTAGCGCGCCGGCTCCACATTAAAGCCCACCACATCGCTCTTTCAATTTAAACATTGTGTAGTCAGCGTTGTTTTCCTTTATATGAACAGAAGGTAAACACTTTGTGTTGTGCTTTTGATTCGTCTGAAGGAGCTGATCCTCAGTGTATTGTGTTATTCCAGGCTGAGCCCGTAGGGGGCATTGGGAGTCAAAGCAGAGAGGCCACACCACTTTTATATAATTAGATGTATGACTCTTGGGTTTGAGCAATATATTTTTTTTTGACATTTGTTTTTAGATGTTGTATCCCTCTCTGGTCGTCTGATTTTTTTTCATCCATTCATCAGATTTTTTGTTTGAAACAATTGCTCAAATAGTTTTGAACTGATGATGTTTAATTCATCTTTAGAGGTCATAACGAGAGCATTACAAGTGGGATTACTGCTGGTGTGAAATCAGTTGATTTCAATAATACAACGTTTTATATATTAGTAAGTAAAATATGAAGGTTTTTGTAAGTAAGTAAAGTTTATTTATATCTAATTTTTCACAGACAAAGGTCCCAAAGTGCTGTACAGGAGTAGAACAAACTAAATGAACACAAAGTGACCATAACATTGGTTCAAACCATTACATGAGGTAAGATTAGGTCAGAGTTATTAAGTCTTTTGATTTAAATAAACAAACACATTTAACTGCCATTCCTTGCCTGGACAGAAATCACACTGAGTACGACGTACTGTCGCCAATCTCTAAACCAATATAAAAATAGCACAACTGGCCATGAATACACAATCACTCAGCGGCCGCGTGGCCTGATTCCCTCGTGACCTGGTTCATGCTGAATGACGGGCCGAGTCACATGTTCCACGAGTCTTTTCCAAACCGGGGCTGAGGCAGCTGTCCAAAAATGACATAAACTTCGACAGAGTCCTGCAACAACATCACATGACTCTCTCTCAGAGCCCAAACAGGTAGTTGGACAAAAATATAGGATTCAGTTATAGTTGAAGAAAATCCTGACCCCAAAATGGCTTTTGGGATAATCGGAAGATTTAAAATTGATTCACCGCCAGCACAAATGGAGCCTTTAGAGAAACGCTGTATATTTGGGGATTTAAAAAAATTTAGATTTTTCTCCCAGCGTGTCCTCTTGACCTAATCCACGCTGGCAAAGGCGGTTTGTTTTGTTCGGAGATGGTCGTGCTTATGTAAGCCGACGTTCCTTTGTAGTGAAAAGGTCCTGCAGATACTTGTCTAAATCTGTACTGAACAGCTTGGCCTCCAAACATTCTTACGCAACAGCCTTTTTTTTTTTTTGGGTGAGTGGGTGGTGGTTATGGGTCATGAAGATGTTGGAGCAGCTGATCACAGTGCAGCTCAGGTTTCAACATTTGACTAATACTTAAATCAGAATCAACAAATCGAATGATAATCCTTGATTTCTTTTAGAAAAACCTCATATTTCAGTCAAAACTCAAAAGGCTAGAAGGTTAGAAGACTTTTTGGATGCACCCATCCAACTTTTCAGTCCCGATACCAACACCGATACGTGTCGCAAACACAACCGGAACATTTACCGTTTTACAACCAATGTGGCGACTTACTCTAACCTTAATTCATTTTCAATGCTGCTCAGAGAAATCCCAGTCATTGTCTCTCCTGCCAACAGAGTCGTTTCTCCATCTGATGCAAACAACTCAATCACTAAGCTTTATTCAAATGAATGCGCAATAACGTCACCAATATGCAAAAGAGCGTATGATCCTTATATAAGCTTCAGTAGCTAGTGCTCTCTAATAGTGTCTGCAGGTTTTTGCCTGTTTATGCACATCCAACACCGTAGAAAACGGAGAACATTGAGGAGCATTGAGTTTACCGCGAGTTGTACCCAATTGTACCCAGCCGATGAAAGTAAGTGTCTTAAAGCTGCTTCCCCTCTAATGACCAGCAGGGGGCAACTCCTCTGGTTGTATAGAAGTCTATATAAATGACTCTACTTCTCTCTTGATTTATTCCCTCAGTAAACATTATAAACATGAGTTTATGTCTCAATTTCTAGTTTAAGTCTTCTTCAATACAGCATGATGTTCATTTAGTAAATGATGCTCCATTTAGAGTCAAACAGACTATAAAGCAGAGTATGCTTTAGGGCGGGGCTTACTGTGATAGACAGATTTCTGCCGCTACCTGAGACGTATACAACGTCTTTACGTCACTCCTCCTCAGTCCAAATATGTTGAGTTTCTGTTCATTGGTTGCAAAAAGCCAAGATGGCGACGGACGTAATTCAAGATGACGACGGCCAAAACACAAACTCAAGGCTTTAAAATGTCAGTCCATACGCCGACAGGTGACGTCACGACAATATGCCTCCTATACAGTCTATGGATGGCGGCCAGGGGAAAAGCACTATCCTCTTCCGGTTTTAATTGCGCAATGTCTGGCGCACTTCCTTTTCCCAGAAGATCGTATCTGAAGGCAGACAGTTATGCATAGTGAAAGCACGCCTAACGCAGAGAGTGTCATTATTCTTTCAAGATTTCAATGTGCAATAAACATTTACTTCAAAATGATAAGTTAAACCAAAAAAACATGTCCATTGCCACTTTAAGAAGTGTTTCTTTTTTAATATGCACACCAGAGTTAGTGCAGAATTTAAAGGAGAAAACTGGATTTTTACCTATTAAGATAGTGTTTGTGGAAACCAGGACAAATCATTTAGGATAAACAGGAGAGGTCAAAGGCCGTGAGGTCTCCGCTTGGTCGTAAACACATAAATCCAACTTTAGAGGGTTGTGTCCAGTTCAGACCGGCCCCCTTCATCAAGGTAATAACCCAGGCTCCATCCGATGCCTCAGATCAGAGGTCTCCCGGTGGTCATCCTCTATCATCTGCTTTTATGGTCGTAAGATGTCACAGGTCAGAGGTCACAGGTAGTAGCGGCGCTTTGAGGTCCAAGTCCCCAAAGCAATTATCTTATGACCGGCAAGGAAAGTGCTGAGTGGTCGGAAGGGTATTTATTCCTTCCTTCCTCATGTCCACGCTTTCTTTGTCATTCTCCGTTTTTCTCTCTTTCTCTCTTTAACCCCTCAACCTCCGGCGGCTTTTGAACAGCTGTCTGCAGCCGAATTTCCATTATCCATTAATCTGCCCATACTTTTTTATATTAATCAACAATTTCTTTGTCTATGGAACTTCAACATTTTCAAATTTCTTGTTTTTGTTTCTTGTTTTCTCTAATCTAAGAGGCTGGAATCAGAGAATACTGGAAGTGTTTTGAAAAATGATTAAAACAGTTCATGGATCATCAAAATAGTCGCCATTAATTCTGTCGCCCACTCAATCGACTTATCAGTGGAGAGGATGACGCAGCTTTTTTTTTGTCCGTCGTGAACCGCGACATCTCGACAATGATACCTGATTTGCCGCGCAAACTAGAATTTGGTGTTCAATAGGTCAGAGTCCCTGTGACCTCACGTCCGTCCAATTCTGGGGATGTCTCAGAAACGTCTTGAGTGAATTCCATCAAATTGAGCACAATCTGAGTCAATTTCTTTTTTGACGTCTTCTGTCAAACTCACACACAATACAAGGACATATTTAGTGACGGTTTAAACGTTTGCTAATTACCGCATGCCGCTCAATGTGACACATTGTAGGTGGCACAGAAACGCCACGCTTTCCTCTATAATCGTGTTCATGGATTTGCTCTCCAATCAGGATTATTTGGTATTCAGCCTTTTTATGTAAAGCCCTGCCAGGAGCTGCAGTCTGGAAAAAAATAAAAATAGGCACACTGAACCAATGACCTGCACAATCTGTTCTTTCTTTTCAATTAGTCTCTGCACTACCACATGAATGATTCATATAACTCAGCCCGAGCCTGTATTAATAACTAATAAGGATAAGTGATATTAGGGAACAGCTAGCGCTCGGGTCAGAAAAGGTCCCAGATTACATGAGACAAAACGTCCGGGAGGCCAAATGGACCAGTTCTGCTGGTGATTATCCAAGCGGCTTGTAAATCATATCGGCCATTACGAACCTTTTTTTTCATGCCAGTGTGCAACGGCTCGTGCAGTAAAGGGAGGCTGTGCTCGGATGAATAGAAAAATGTAGGATGTAATCGTTTGAAACCCTCTTTTGTTTTACCCTAATGTGGTTGAAGAGGATTTTCTCTATACGTTATTATGGAATCAGGCAAGTCATTTCCTGAGAAGAGATAATCTCCTTCTTTTTTATCTCAGCATCATATGTTTATGGTACACACCCACACACACACACACTCGCAAAAGGGGAGCGATCCATCAAAGTGGCCTTTCCCATTGATTTCCCCGTTTCCGTGTCACAGAGGAACAGGTTGGCTAATAGGGCCGAGTTATGCAACCGCATGCAGCTGCAGGCTTTCCCCCATAAATCCCTGCCAGGGCTCGACTTGAGGAGATTAAAGTTGAGCGAACGGCCACCGTGACGGCGGCACATGGAAGCGGGCACCCGCAGGGTCAGCGCTCAGTTATTCCTCACTCTGACGGACGAGGAGGAGGAGATTTGAAACGGTATTTTCATCTCTGGGAGATACTGTGTTGACATTTTTGTGTTTGTAATAAACCCCCAAAAAGAAAATTGGCTGCACTTGGTTCGGTGATTCATTTGTAAAAGTAAAAAAGAGTTGTGGGTGCTAATCACGAGAGAGCTGAATCAACAGTCTGTAAAATCCCTTCTGTTTGCTCTCCGTAATTCCTATTTGTTTGCGGTCTCATCTCGCCGCCTCTTGAACGCTGCGACGAACACGTTAATGACGAGAGCTCTTTTAATCCAGTCACCTCTCTGCGCGTAGAGAACCCCCTGAGGTCTGGCTTTGTTGTGTGTCGGGTCGCCGTCCGACTTGCGAAGGGAAGCACTTTATTTTTCTCCGTCGGCACTTTCCGTATTTAGAAAAACGCAACTTTAATTATACGTGTGACTACGATTACTCTCTGCAAAAGCACCTGTGTCCAACCCCCCGCAATAAATTAGAATCTTTCTTTATTTCTTTTTATTAGCGTCATTATTTTCTGCCCGTGCCGACTGTTTGTTCTCGCCTCAAAGCCCACAGCTCAGCAGGTTTCTGCTCGGGCGCTGCTTCTCTCGCCAAAAAGATTTATTTGTTCCACCTTCGTTAGATCAGGTGAGTCCGACAGACTCGGCTGAGACCGGAGAGACTGAATATACGGCTTTGTGCTGCCGAGGAGGTCCGGCCAACACAAAGAGAGGTCACACAGAGGTCACACGGTGTTCCCATTGTCACTCGTAGAATTATGTGTGAGCGTTTATTACACGTCTTTGATCAGTTGAGTTACAGCCCAAAGGCCGGATACCCAGCAAGGACTTTTGGAAACACAGAGGTCATAAGTATTTTTGCTGTGAAGACTGAAGTTTATTTTGGATAAGTGTTGCTGGACATTCGTAGGAAAACGCACAAAAAGAAATGAGCGTGTTTTTGTAAGATGATTCTAACATCGATGGCCAAAGTGCAAAACCTCCTGTCTGCAAAATTATCCAGCAATATTCAGGAAAAGCCTCCTATCTGTATTTTGTATTATATCTTGGGTATCCTTAACAAATAGCATTCTGCAAAAAAACAATTCACAAAAAACTTGCATTTTTCAGATCGGAGGTTTTGCTCTCCGACCATCGATATATGTTTGAATAGTAAAAAACAACAACAACAACAACCTTAAATTCTAATATATAGTTTTTATATTGTGATATGTACTGGAACTGACATAATATAGCCAACGTTCAGCTGCCACATGGTTTTCGCTGCTAAGTGTGAAGTAGAAATGAGGAGTTATTGATAAGATACCTCCTCCTTTCTACTTCACACATTGTCCGTTCCTCGTCCATTTGTAGGCATTCAAAGTGAGTTTCTGTCAGTACACGTGGGCATAAAGTGCAAAAATATTCAAATAGCTGATACCTATGTGTAATAGACAATAATAACCAATTATTTAAAATGTCCGTTCTTGCCAATTTTGACGGCCGTGTCGTCTGGGGGTGGGCACCTGTCAGTAAGGCCTTGGACAACATTTGGTGACAGGTTTCCAAGACTTTCCCTCCACTCAGCCTCGAGTCAGATCTTGTGTGATTTAAAAGAGCTTGAGGACTTGCTGTGTGTTTTCCCTCTGAACCACAAAGCCTCATCACTTCTATGGCCTCATGGGGGGCTTATCCAGGATGCACAGTAAGCAGAAACCTCAGCAAGTCCCTTTAATACACCTAATGTGTTGTATATCAGACAGTTTAATATATATTAAATGGGTTGAATCAATAACTGTGTGATTTCCCGGCCTCATTGCATGAGATGAGCCCGGTGTACTCGATGTGTGAGGGGTTGAAAGTGTTGCTGATCAAAACCAACGATTCATGTTTTCCTTCCATGTTTTTGTGTGTTCATGAAAGTAACAGAACCTTCTCTTCCACTTTCAGCCGACCATCTTTGGGACATTAACCAATGAGAGAGCGTTGTACGACCACAGACTGGTGAGTCACCTCCATATGAACTTCTTTTTTCTTTCTTTTTACTGAGCGATGGAAACGGATGTTTGGTGGTCGGGTGAAGTTGGGAATAATTGAAAAATTTGGGAATTTTAATTAACCTGAAAATTCCTGAGGATTAAAATTTCCAGAAGCAGCAACAGATGTGTGTGTGTGTGTGTGTGTGTGTGTGAGTGTGTGTGTGTGTGTGTGTGTGTCTGTGTGTGTGCGTGTGTCTGTGTTTTCAGAGCTGACTTTGCCCTCTCAATATGGTGGAATCTAAGTTTGTGTTCATATGAATGCATTTCTTGTTAAGTAATGTCCACCGTTCATGCATTTCCCCGCACGACAGACAGCAAAGATCTTGTCTCTTTGTCGACGATACCACGTTTTTTATTGGAACACAAAGGCCTCCTTTTCTCTGTGTTGTTGTGCGATGCGAGTGGCGATGGCAGACGCCGCAGAAAGCCAATTAACCGGCAACAAAGGGGAAATTATTAAGCTGCCTGGTTGTTTGCTTGGCCAGGAGGAGGAGGAGGAGGAGGAGGAGGAAGAGGAGGAGGAGGAGGAGGAGGAGGAGGAGGAGGAGGAGAGGAGTCTGTGGTGAGTCCGTGCCAACTGGCACATGTCTTGTTTAATTACTTAGCCCTGCGGCACCGGATGAATCCGGCAGATTTATGGATTCGTCCATTTCCCATTTATCAGAAAAACATTAAAAAGCGTCCCTTTGTGTCTCTGAAGCACCGCCGGACCATTCAGCAGGAAGCTCTGTCTCTAGGCTTCTGTCCTCAGGTGGGCGGTCCAGTGTGGACTCACAGGTACAATAATGAGCCTGATCACGAAAAAAACAACCTTTGAGAGTGTGAAGAACGAAAACTGGTCCAAAGCCAGACCGGATTATTAATGTTTGGTGGCGTTTGTTGGAAGGTGTCCACGTTTCTTCATCCGCCCTGAAGGGCAAAGCCTTGCACTTAATTTTAAGGTCTGAATTGTTGATTGTGAACCCAAAACCCTCTGTGAGGTACCCAAGTTCTACTAGGGCGGATTTCAACAGCAAATTTATTGATTATTGTAAAGATTTCTTTTTTCTTTATTCTATTCCCAAAATAATGATTTACCAAACATAAAAATCAAAAAGTTTGATGATTCATGCAGCAGGAATTACTTTTATCATGTCATTTTTTATCAATATCTGAGACAGGTGATTTTATATCTGCCTGTCAGTGTTTACTATGAGTATTATGAGATAATCAACAGTTTATGTACAACATATATGGTGAGACCATGTCAGTGTGTTTATACTCACACAGATTTAAAAATACAACTTTAATAGCAATAGGACACAGTAATTATGTGTATTTAGTTGTTTGCTTCATGTATTTGAAAGGTCTGTCGATCAAATCCGTTTCTGAAAATACTAGAGATCCTTAATAGAGGTATATATATATATATACATATATATATATATATATATATATATATATATATATATATATATATATATGTATATATATCCTTATATCTATATATAAGGATATTCAGCAATTTGTGTCACTAAATCAACATTTGTGTTTTGTGTATTTATTTGCTTTTAAGAAGCTGAAGCGAAAATAAATTACTTTTGTCTTTTCTGTCATGCAGAAAAGAAATCATAGGCAATCACATAAGTTGTAGTTTGCTAAACCAATTCTACTTTTCCAGACTACTGGTACAAAATGTAATAGCATTAAAATAATCATCTCTGAATCTAAATTTGTAATGTATATACTGTCGATTGCTATTTTAACTCGCATGTCATGGTCATTGTTTAGTTTATTCTTGATCAGAAACCAAGTCTAATCCCCCAAAAATGTATAATATTGTGGTGTGCTGTGTCAGCAGAGTTGTGTGCCTGCAACATAATGGACACAAGGGCAAAGACATTTTTAAATGATTTTGCAAGTCATAAAGCCATTTAAAGTAATTTTATTTAGTGCCTAATCATTCAAAGACTATCAGCCCCGCATATCTGCATCCATTTAGGGAAAGGGGCACAAATCAGACTTTTTAGGGTTCATGGGCTGAAGCTATAGAAAACCACCACATTAGATAATACCAGGCTTTCTTTGTAGCCGGTTTAAGTCTTGCGGATAATCCACTCATTTCCCCTTTCTCTTGAAGAACTGTGAGGTTAGGTGAGTTTTTTTTCCTCTTCCTCTCTGACGGAAATCCCCTCTGGATTTCTTGCATTGGCCTCAAAAGTGTGAAGGCGCAGGTGCGGCGGCTGCAGACTCTGGCCGAGGATTATGCTAACATCATGCATCTACCGAACAATGGTGCTCTCAGTGGGACACGCAGCCGGAGGAGGCGGCCGGCACGATATCATCGTGGACGGCTTAGCTCCCATGCAACGGAGGGGAATTGCGCTTTAAAATCTAATTGATTTTTTTTTCTCACCCGTATGTCATTGTATCGCGGGTAAATCCTCCGTGAACGGCATTTGACTCTGAACCTCTCTCAATGAGCTAAGAGGTTTAACTGGGATGAACACTATGTAAAGAAGAAGAGGCATTAAAAAGCCTTAATTTCACAAGATTTCCTCTGAGGGTTTTTTCCGCTCATAGTGCCGAGTCTCGTAAACACAACATCTAACGCCCGATGCAGCGAAGGCTTTACTGCAATTAACTTCACGACTGCTATGATTTAATGAAGGATAATTTACTGCAGTCGTTTGTCGACAAGTCGCTTTGCTTGTTGGTTTTAATTAAAGACAAATAAACAGATGAATAAAACAGCACCGAATGGCTTATAATGGATCGGGAGTCTTTGGCCGTTAATAAGGATGGGTTTCCCATGACAACGAAAGCAGGAGGCCGACCGAGGAAGCAAATTTTAATGAAGGTGGGGTTTTGGTATCGCGCATTGAGTGTCTCCCATTAAGCCTGATAGGGGCTGTGTTTACAGTCCTCTGCTATTAAATTGGATAATTTATCTTTAAAATAATTTGACTTCTCATGCATCCTGTAGTTCTGACATATTTAATCTAAAATGATCCCCACATTTTCAAATAGCTTGTTTTTGTTCTACTAAAAGTCAAAAATCCAAAGATGTTTTGATTTGCAATGAAATAAAACTACACAAATCCTCACATTGAAGAAGCTGGAAGCAGAGAATGTTTTGTGAAGTACAACTATTTGCCTTCTTTATTAGAGTAAGATGAGAATATCAATATCAGTCTCGTGTCTGTGCATAAAGTATGAAGCATGAAGTGCGAGGCGATTAGCCTAGCTTAGCATAAAGACTAGAAGTGAGAGAAAACTGCTAGCATGGCGGATCTACCAGCGCCTCTGAAGGCTACTAATTAACACAATGCATCTTAATCTGTACACAAATGGAGATTTGTGGTTTTTAGGCAGAGTTTCGTCCTGTAAACTATTTACGTATTGTCAACGCGAGGTCTGCGTGGTTTAGCTTCTGGTTGTGTTCAGATTCATTTATTTTTTTAAAGGAAAATTATTCCTATTAGTGCTGAAACAATAAGTTCATCAGAATGAATTGTATTGTGATCGCTCTCACTGAAATTCGGCCAGGTAGCATTTAGCATTTAGCTCAAGGGCACTGTGACAAATTTCTTTTGATATAGACTCAGAAAGAGTCTGTTGCAGGGAAGTTGGAAATTGGGGATCCTTCAATTACAGGATGGTCTGTCTGGCTGTGAGGCCACCTTGCTGCCAAAACATGTCGATATGTTTTCACTCGTTGCTTATTTTAGCGTTTTGGTCTTTTCTCCCCTTTGCTAAAGTCCCAGAGCGTCCGTTACATAACTCCCTAACCACGAGAGGGACGATGAGTACGTGGCACGTGAACGATGTAATAAGCCTGGTGTAAGGGCCACTGGTTATGTAAACGTGCTTCTAAAGGAAGAAAAGCTTAAAGTGCGTTCATTCAGAGGCCTGATCTTCCTCCAACTGCAGCAAAAACAACAACATGGCGACGGCTGTAATCCAAGATGGCGACGTCCGAATTGCCAAACTCAAGGCCTCAAAATATCAGTCCACAAACCAACGGGTGACGTCACCATGACTACGTCAACTTCTTATGTACAGTCGAAGGTTGATGCCACCAAATCCTCCACACTGTGGACTTGTAATCCCGTCAGAGCCCATGTGTGATGAGTGCTGTTTGGAGGACAGATTATTCCAAAGCACCATACAGCACCATGAGTGCTGACATTTTCACATGGGGTGGTCTCAATGGGAATTAAACTCACAACCCATGCTGTGTCAGGAACAGAGCTCCACATGGTCTCGTTAAATTCATCATATTAATGACAGATGATCAGAAATACAGTGTGATATCATCTGCGGGTTGACACGTTACCATCCACTCTTGTCAATTAACAATCTATTAAAAAGTATGTTGTTTTACTCCTCCTTTTATTCATTACTCCTCCTTAAACGTTCACTGCTTCCGTCTTTAAAATGATGAGGACAGGTACATTTTATTTCACGTCCGTCCAATAAACCTTTAAACCAACCACCGACACACATTCATTCTCAACTAACCAAATGTGATGCTTCATTAGTAACCATAGTTTTCTCGCAATCAGCCAATCAGAGCAGACTGGGCTTTTTTTGGGTAGGCGGCCTTAAAGAGACAGGCGCTAAAACGGAGCGTTTCAGACGGAGGGAGAATACAGGTATAATTCCCACGAGACAGTATGATGAAACAGAAAGTGTTTTTTTAACATGAAAGCCTGTAAACATGTTCTAGTTGAAACCTGCCTGAACCTGAAAATAATCATTACATTTCCCCTTTGAAGATTTTATTTTGCTCCCAACTGAAATTTGCTATCTCCTACATGTTGCTGAAATACAGTATGTGCTTACATCAAAATGTCAGACTCAAAACATATGTTTCCTCTCGGTCTTGAAGTCCGAGCGCAGGGCTTTCTGAACCCTTTTGACTTTGTGTCCCGTTTCTGTTTTCTGACAATCTGCCATCAGTGAAAGTAAAGACCAACCCCAGGCCGGTTGCGCAACCTCCTCCTGCTGCTGCCTCTGAGCTTTGTGTGTGTGTGTGTGTGTGTGTGTGTGTGTGTGTGTGTGTGTGTGTGTGTGTGATCTGGTAACCTTCTGTTGGCATCAGACTGGCCAGTGTCACACACACGCATGCATGCATTGAGATGTTACGTAACCTCGCCATTGTAAAGCTGCCCGTCTCCTCACACGGACTCACACACATTGATGAACACTGAGCCACGGGGATGAAATTAGCGTGCTGGCTAGCAGCGGGAGTATCTGGTGGATGTGTTTGGACGTGTTTATAACAGTTAGCTACTTTCTGGTCTTGTGATTATTAGGCATAGGCCAAATTGTCGGCCTCAAGCTTGGCCTGTACTTTGAACTGTGGGGAGGAACTGTCTGTCCTAACTCTCATAGATACAACCTCACACACACACACACACACACACACACACACACACACACACACACGCAAGCGAGTTCTCAGCTTTAAGTGCTGACTGTTCCCTCTATTAAGGGAACGATGACACGCTAGGGGTCGAAAATAGTGTCGGCTCCTCCGTGAAAAGTTCAGTTCACCCTGATGATGACGACGCGTATTAGGACATGAGTTCATGAGGACACGTCTAAATGTGTGCCAGAAATGTGTTGTGAACGCCAAACATTAAAATGGTTTCTTTCTCATCCACCAAGAAAAGCTCAATAAAATCCCCAAATTCTGAAATGTATTTGCGCTGTTTGTAACCACAAAATTACACTGAATACGACTGAATATTCCCCGTACGTGTGTGTTTGCGTGTTTCAGGTGTATAATAGAAACAAGGCAGGAACATTTGAGGAAGCTGCTGCCCAGTTGAGATGAGTCAGGGGATTTTCCTCCGTGAGTTTTTGTCTTGTGACTTCACCACTTGGCTGCTTTGATGAAAGGCTCAAGGTGGATGTTTTGGCCTCGACGCCTCGGCATCAGTTCCTCCCACTTGACTTCCTGGTCTGAAAACAAAGGCCAAGTTGCCTTATCTTCATCCAAACATCTGCAGATGGAAATTTACGATGCCAATGAAGATGTACCCGAATGCATGCATTTTAAATTGATAAAAAATGCAATATTTTGATTGGCAGATTGCAAACAAATGCAATGGGCTACACATTATGTGATCTAACCAGCCTATGGAACCCTCTAATCACACAAGAACACATCTTCTAACTCTGCTTGTTGGCTCTAAATTCTGCATTATGATTGGAGACTAGTAGATTGGAAGAAACACAACGCAGTCACTGGAGTTGATATTAATCTGTAGCCTGCACTGGAGTTCCCTTAGCATCAACGCTCAAGCAACACTAGTAGTGTTTAGGACATCCCAGGAGACAGGAGGGGAAAGAGATGGGGCATGACATGCAACATCAACCCAGAATGCATTATGATGAACCGCGTGCATTACGATGAACACAGCAGCCAATGGGGTGTTCACACATGCTGCATGTGGTCTGTAACGTCATTTGTTCATTGATGTTTGATGTTTCGGATAAAACAATAACGTTACTCGCTGGAGCAAAAATCATTTGCTATGAATGTTTTAATTTATGCCACATGTTTGTGAATTTGGGTATGCTATATTTATCGTCACCAACAAGCTGTTAAGCTATATAACTAAACATTGAACTTTTTGGTGGGGGGGTTTCCTGTGGCGATGTGAGGACCCAGGTCAGAGGAGGATGTCGTATGTGTCCTCTGAGGCAAATTTGTCATTTGTGGTTTTTGGGTGATACAAAATATAATGAATTGATTTGAAATTGAAATTGAATTGTTGAGTTTCCTCTGGGTGCTTTTATTGTGAAAGGTCATGAATGCAATCTGAGGGATCGGGTCTCAATGCATCTTAGGTGCCTAGGTGCTTCCACACCCCCACCACCATTCGCCATGGCCAGTTCACACACCTCCCAACCTCGGCCAATAGTCATCCACCGCCTCTTGACTTCCTGTGTGAGCGAGAGTCCAAATGAATGCCATGGCTAATATTCTGATTTTCACCCCTTCTCCAAATCCAGTAATCCAGGAGGAAATTAAATTGGCTTAGTGACTTTCCGACCTGTTTGGGGAGGGAGCGCCACACAGAGCTGCAGTAAGCTGATTAACCCCAATAAGAAGGGTTATCTTATTAAAGCTGGGCTGAAGAGGCTGTACACTGAGAATATGATGAATACAGGGAGTTCATTTATGAATGTTGGCTCAACAAAAAATTATGTAACATGTGATTTCAACTCCAGGTCAAATTCTAGAAATATCTGATTTCTATTGTATGGAGTCAACATATTTACAACTCCCTACTGGTCCAATTCAAACACATTCCTTCACACATTTGTACATTGTTTTTGTAAGAAATACAAATGTTTTGCAAAGTCGATGCATTCAAAATGTTTTAAATGAAACCGTGCAAAAAAAATAATAATCGTTGGGTAAAAATTTGAGTTGTCTTGCTCACTTTCTGTCACGTTCTTTTATATGTGGTTGTTCAAATACATTGATTTATTAATGCTTCAGTAGGGGCATGAACCCCTCAGTCAGTACCGATCAGAATCCATTTTCCGTTAATCACATGTGATCAGTTGCATCCACCTGCTTTGCCAAGACGTTCGTTGAAGGTGATCGGCCTCCAAGGCAGCAAATACAAATACAAGTGGCTGTGAAGGAATACATGCGTCCAATATGGGTCATATTCAACCTGGATCATCTCAAGCTCAGGATATCAATCTAATGAGAAATTCCTACTTCATACACTGTAAACATGACTAAACATAGGGACACTCGAGGAGACTACTATACCGTATACATCTCACAAGTAGGGTTATTGGGAAATAAACACAGGATGTCACACCAATGCGTAGTTAGTAAGGAGTCATGTGACTGGTGGTTAAATGTTGGTATCAGTGTCACAAGCGACAAGCAAAACAATACAAAGTGCAGCTAATTGGATTAATTTGGAACCAATGGTTTTAGGTGCATGTGTTTAATGAACCAGGGGGTGGGATTTCACTTTTTAATTACAAAAAGAGGAAAATATATAAATCCCCATTGTGACATTTTAAAAGTCTTCATAGATTTATCTTCAAACAAAAGAAAATTGTTTACAGCGATATCATACTTGTGTGCTTTGATAACCATTTGAAAAGGACGCCAGCATGAGACGCCTCTTATAAGCAGCAGTCACAGCAGAGTGGTAGAAACAGTGAGCGTAATGAGTTTAGGCAGTGATCCGTGAGCCCTCGTATTATTTATCATGCGAGGAAACGCCAAGCTCCACCTACTGCTTTCTCTCACTCGAATGGAAAAACAATCAAAGCAACGCCATTAAATGTCTTTGTTTTATCTGAATCCTGACCGTATGTGATATTACTGTATGCAAAAAAAGAGAAGAAAAGTATTTGATAACGGTCCTCTGGCTTTAAATGTGTTTTGTTTGATGTATTTCCTGCAGCGTTCTGCGAGGGAAAACCTGGCACAGGTGATAATAACACAGTGGACGTGTGAGATCAAAGGACACAGTGTTTTCTTTTTGTTATAAAAGACTACAGGGTACTGCTGCCACCTCATCGAAACGGCATTTTAAGTTTTTGTTTTGACTATATATGATTCATATCACAAAAATGTGTTTTTTATTGGACACATTTGACGGTTTCCCATTTAAACAACAAACATCCCTTTACAGCAGGAGACAACTTCCGTTTCGGAAATGGGAAACTACAACTCCTCTGGTTGTATAGAAGTCTATGCTTTAAAGCTGCATTATCTGTAGTGACCACCAGGGGGTGACTCCTCTGGTTGTATAGAAACCTATATAAATGACTCTTCTCTTAATTTATTCCATCAGTAAACATTGTAAACATGAGTTTATATCTCAATCTCTAGTTTCAAGTCTTCTTCAATACAGCATGATGTTCATTTAGTAAATGATGGTAATTTAGAGTCAACAACACCATAAAGCAGGGTATGCTTTAGGACGAGGAATGTTGTTGTCATTCTTCTAAATCATGAAATGTTTTATGTGATATCCAACTGGAAGGACGGACCTCAAGATATTCTCTTCTCCTTGAGAAAAACTGATTCTGATAACAAGGTTGTCTGAGAGTTGTCCATGTTTTGATCTTAGAACTTTAACACTTTCCTACAGTGTTCTTTCGTCTGCTCTTTACAACATCAAAGGAACGAAAACCAGTCGGAAAATGGTGCTAAAACATAAAGATAAGGATATATTCACTAAAATGTATGTATTTCAAATGGAGTCTGTGTGACGTACCATTAATGATAAAATGCTTTGAGTCACAATGTCTGTATTGGTGGCAAATCTCATTTCATATTGTGGGACATAAAGGCATATCAATACACATGTATATGTGAATAAATGTGTTTCAGCAGTCAGAATGTCTTCACTCCTCTCCGTCCACATTGTCCTTTGGTATCAGAAGCAGTTAAAATCCCGTCTGAAGCTCCGGGGCGACCAACCCGCTTCTCTTATCGCGTTCCCAACACAAAGCCGCAGAAAAACATGCGTGTTTTAAATTTTATGCATTAAAGACGCTTCAGGCTGCACCGGGCACACATCAGCTACGAACACACACGGCATTTCAGATCAAACACTAAGCAGTTTGTCTTTGTTTGCCATCGTACTGCACGAGACACACACCTTAATGTCGGGTATTTCCTCTCTTAATATTAAAGGGGCTGCTTCATGTTTTATTCATGATAAATCTTGGCCTGTGGCAAGCAAAGGCTCTTTTTTTTTTATTCCGTTAAATGAGATTACATTTGTTAAGTATTTTGTTAAATTATACGACGGGATAAGGCTGTAAATCTGGCACAACATGGCACGTCTGTCACGGCGCTCAGGAGAGAAAGTCCGCCGCTAACCAACTGTTTGGTCCTACAAATGTCAGGAAATAATGAAATATGCCTGTTTGTATTTCAACAGATTCAAACCGTTTCAGTTGACTATCATTAATTTTCTGTGTTTGACTAATCAATTAGTCGCTGCGACTGGTTTTCCTGAGTGGTGGCAGTTATAAGAGCCGGAGGATGTTTTCATGAGGCAGTGAACATGAACATTTAGCCTCATTTCTGTGTTTAGTTTATTATATCAACTGAATCTATTTATTTCATTAAGGCTTTATTTACGAGAGACAATTTCAATTAAAGTGACTGGAAGGAACCTTTATCTGGTTCTGAACCAGTCTCAGTGTAGTCCTGGTCCTCTATAGACCTCAGTGTAGTCCTGGTCCTCTATAGACCTCAGTGTAGTCCTGGTCCTCTATAGACCTCAGTGTAGTCCTGGTCCTCTATAGACCTCAGTTTAGTCCTGGTCCTCTATAGACCTCAGTGTAGTCCTGGTCCTCTATAGACCTCAGTTTAGTCCTGGTCCTCTATAGACCTCAGTGTAGTCCTGGTTCTCTAGAGACCTCAGTTTAGTCCTGGTCCTCTATAGACCTCAGTGTAGTCCTGGTCCTCTATAGACCTCAGTTTAGTCCTGGTCCTCTATAGACCTCAGTGTAGTCCTGGTCCTCTATAGACCTCAGTGTAGTCCTGGTCCTCTATAGACCTCAGTGTAGTCCTGGTCCTCTATAGACCTCAGTGTAGTCCTGGTCCTCTACAGACCTCAGTGTAGTCCTGGTCCTCTATAGACCTCAGTTTAGTCCTGGTCCTCTAGAGACCTCAGTTTAGTCCTGGTCCTCTATAGACCTCAGTGTAGTCCTGGTCCTCTATAGACCTCGGTGTAGTCCTGGTCCTCTATAGACCTCAGTGTAGTCCTGGTCCTCTATAGACCTCAGTGTAGTCCTGGTCCTCTATAGACCTCAGTGTAGTCCTGGTCCTCTATAGACCTCAGTGTAGTCCTGGTCCTCTATAGACCTCAGTGTAGTCCTGGTCCTCTCTAATCCTCCATCAGTAATCAGACCATCAGAGAGAAGATGGTCTGTTTTTAGAGAGTTCTCCTTATAGATCCTCATCGGAGCCACCGGGTCTCATTCTGGTGAAACCAGACGACATCATGCATGTTCACCAGAACCTCCTTCAGCTCAGACTCCAGCAGAGACCAGTCCACTGAGGACAGACCCAGATCCAGCTTCACCTGCAGTCGGAGCTCCAGAGGGAGGAGGAGAGCTTTCTGTAGCAGAAATTGGATCTTCTGGATAAACTTGCGTGTGCCAAATCTCATCAACAACCCGTAATGATCCCACAGCTGCTGCGCCGCTTTGCTCCGATTCTCTCAGAGGTGTGAACAGTTCTTCTCGTTTCTTTTGGCAGCTCTGCAAAAAAAATGCCAACGGAGCAGCTTTCATTGGTTTAGAAAGGTCAAGTGTGCGTTTGTTTGCAGAGACGTAATGAGAGCGATTATTTTCAGTTTTCAGTTCAACACACACACACACACAAAAGGAGGGGGCGCAATGTAAAGCTGCCAGATAATTAATGAGTGAGCAATTAGCAGGTTAATTGTTTGTGTTCATCCATGATGTCACTGCAGGTTGACTGGTCCTCTTTTACTGGGTTTTTGATTGACAGGACATTTTACAGGTGTGTGTAAAATGTTCAGTAGCAAAGCAGGAAGTACTGTGTGTGTGTGTGTGTGTGTGTGTGTGTGTGTGTGTGTGTGTGTGTGTGTGTGTGTTACGTCAAACTCCACCATCAGCAAAGAACACAGCTGCACAGACTAGTAATTATCACTGCATGTAAATGCATCGACTGTCTGCAGACATCAAATAGAGTAAATTCAGAATTTTTTTTTTTTTTTACTTGTTTACAAATGTAAAACCTGTTTCTGACCAAAGCCCAGAACTTTGTAAATGATCTATTTCCTCGTGTGTCTTTAAAAAACAAGTGAAGACCAGCGTCTTTCTAATTGAGTACACAAGTGGAATGTTTTGTTTCCAATTTAACTAAATACTGCAAAACAGGACAACTTACTTATTTTACAATGATTCATTGACTGATATGTATATGTATAGACTGTATTCTAGTCTTTCTCCTGGGAGTGTCTCAGAAGTGACTGTAATTACGGGCGTCGCCTCCCATCGATAACGCCTGTCAGCTGCCTCCTGCTCGTCTGCCTCTCCAACGCCATCTCCTCTCGGGCTCGAGTCACTTCCCCTAGCTTCCTCCGCGGCCTGCAGGCGGTCGACGTCCCTGTACCTCTCGATCTTCTCCTCCAGCCTCTCCAGCTTTCTCTGCGTTGCCATCCCTCTTTTTTTCACGTCGGCCAGTTCCTTGAGGAGCTCCAACCTTTTGTTACGTTCATGGCCTGCTCTTGCACCAGCGATTCATCCATCACCCTCATGCAGCGCTGCGGGTGCATGAGGGAGATGGGAACACTGGGGTTCCCTCGATGAGGCTGGTTCTCAGTTTGGATCGCCACCGTCGCCTCCTGACCGTCGCTGGCCCTTATGAACAACCTCTTGCAAATAATGACTCTCAGCTGCCACACATCTGTTGCATAATTCTCATCCCTGTGAGGTTGCCAGGCAACAAGTGGATCCCCCCCAGCAGAAATAGTTGCATCATTATTCAAAATAAAAAGAGCAACTTGTCGTTTTTAATATTAAAGCTGTTGAGGGCCCCTGATTCACTCTTTATGCTAAAGCTAAGCTAACTAAGCTAGCTAGTTCTAGCTCCACACGTAAGCACCCAGCTGTGTGAGTGCGTATTGATCCCGCCTCTTACGCTAAACCTGCACAAGTTTAGGAGCTTAACCTTCCCAAAAATAACTGACATAATGTAATGAGTTATTTATGAAGCCCCACCCACAAAATATAGAAATTAGAATTTTTTTATTTTTTTATTTTATTTTGTGCAATATCTTTTAAATGTGATCATTTTCATTGGTTTCAGTGTCCTCCACAATAATATATATATATATATATATATATATATATATATATATATATATATTATATATATGTATATTTTTTATATTTTTTTTTAATGTATTTGTCAAAACTGAGCTGTTAGTTGACAAGCTGCATGGATGTAAATAATAAGAATAGTATGTCGTTATAATATAATATCCTAATATTCTACACAAAGTTAAAAGACCCCTTTTCTTTACATTTGGATTACAGAGTGGGTCTCACAGCATCATGAATACATGTAGACATAACACCTCCTTCTCATTAAGCATGTAGATGTGTTTTGCAAACAATGCCACACACACACACACACACACACACACACACACACACACACACACACACACACACACACACACACACACACACACACACACACACACACACCTACCTCGGTGAAATGCCCTGTTAATCAAAAACCCAGTGAAAGCATTACAGTCAATTTGCCATGACATCATGGATGAACAGGAAGAATAATCCTGCTAATTGCTCACGCGTTGATTTTCCGGCAGCTTTACAATGACGCCCGCCCCCAAGAGGGATGTTTCCAGCGCCATGTTGAATCTAAAGCGTCTCTGAAGGCAAAAGGTGTGGCCGGATGCTGTTTGTATCTGTTCCTCTCTTGCTGCTCTCATTTATTCTCTGGGCCCCGTTCATGGTGATCCAGATGTGTTTTTTGGGCATCCGACTCCCATCCATATTCATGTGACCTCCGGCTGAACTCTGCTAATGTTTGATTGTTGCGCAGCAAGAGAAAAAATATATATATTTATGTTGCGGCTTTGGAGGAAATCCGATGAGCGACACAACAGTCCGGCGGTTCGACACCAGGAACGGACGGATAGATTATTCATCATCATTTAGAGGAGCTTAATGTTCGGGAGTTAAAAGGGTGGAAGTCACAGTGATGAAGTCAAACCCGTCAAAGCAGCGTGAAAACACATGAAAGACGAACTTATGAACCGTCTGCAACGATGTGCGTTTCATGATCAACTGAATCGTTCATCAAAGATATTTTTGAAAAGAAGGAAAAAAACATGAGCAGCAGCTGCAACATGTATATATTGAGACTCAAGACGTTAAAGTAAATTGGAAAGCTCCCGAGTTATAAAAAAAACTTGCCAGTTAACAGATGAAGTGTGTTTTTAGCTGCATCTTCACAGGGTTTTTCATCACCTTATAATAATTAATAATATTTTAATAAAATCTCTTAAACTTCTGTGTATTTCATGCATATTACGAAAAAAACTTATTTAAAACCCATTGGAACCCAAAGTGCAAAAGTGCTAATTTCCTGGTTTTAGGACTCATTGCTGCAGGACTCCTGTATTTGCTGCGATAAAATGTGATGCATTGTGGGATTGCTAGCAGAATATAGTGCACATACCACGGACTGTGTGCAATCTGGTAGATAAGCATTTAATCACACAAATGGACAAATATTACTACATACTACTGTATAGAATACTAATAATAACAATACACTGTTTTAGTGTGTAAAACAAAGACAAATCCTTAGGGGCTCCATTGTAAAGAAATCTAACAAATCTTTTGGAAGGACTAGACATCACCTCACTATTTCAGATGTTTTTTATTTCAGATGTTACAAGCCCTCTGCTCTCTCTCCACACAGAGCTCTTGGCAGCAGCTGATGCTAACATACCAGTGGATGCTTACATACCAGTGATAGTTGTGCTCTGGCCTCAGGATTACCAGCATCCCTTTATGCAGTGAAAGTGGAGTCTGGTTGTGTATTGAATGCTGAGATGTGAAGAATAACTGGTTCTAAACAACAGCTGGTTGTTTAAAGTGTATTTTCTGGATTTTTACAGCACTCTTCAAGCAAAATATCTCGATAAAAGGGGGGAACTGATTAATTAAATTCATTAAAAGTTATGTTCTGCTGTACTTCCTAGACCTGGATCAATCCCCTATGTCTTAAATAGTCAATATGTTTTGATTGACCTTGATTTATCTGGAAATCTGCAGGATAAACTTAAGTAATAACAGCTTGAAATTTAGATTTGAACTTGGGGCCCTCTACAAGATGATGTAATCATGCAGGTTCCACCTTCAGATCCAAATGATTTTAAATGTTTAGATGCTTATCCAGCACTTTATCTTCCAACTTCTCTAATATGGACGTTTCGTTTCGTCCTCGTGATACGATGCACCGAGGAAACCTTGAGAGTCTGTTGGAGACGCCCCCGGGCTTAAAAAAAACCTCCAATGAAAACCCACCCCCGTCGTTATCGGAGAGTCGGAGCAACTTGACGTCGTATAAAGAGCGAGAAAGTCTACGTGCGGAGGGCGGGAGGCCATGTTGGATGGAGCAGACCCGGGACCTTCACCCAGGAGGCCACTGTTCATGTTACGTATGAAATCAAATCACTTATTTTCCCGCGTCTGGGCAGTTCTTGCCTTCTTTGCCCTTTTGACCCCTTGTACAGAAAACTGTAATGACACAAATTATAATATTGTATTGCATGTCGGTCGCTTCCTACAACTTTCTGCACATTTCAGTGTGTGTTGGGAGCTAATGTAGTTTTTTTCCCCCCGGTACATGGACATGAAAAGAAGCCCGATATCCAGCGGTGTCATCATCATGTTAATGCTCAGTGACTTTACAAAGGGAACGAGGAGCCGCTGATGTCTTTCTAAGGACACTTGAAAAGTCTTTGAAATTCCAATTCGATCAGCAGCCGAAGTATCGCCCAAAAAGATGTTCTCAGAATCAGGATTTCTCAAGAAGAAGAGAATATCTTGAGGTCCGTCCTTCCAGTCGCATATCACATGAAATATTTCATAATTTAAAAGAATGACATCAACATTCCTCGACTTGTCCACAAGAATGACCTCAAAAAGAAGATAACCAAAGCACATTCTTTCTGTGTTTATTTGTAATTAAGTAACTTCTTTAAAGGATTTTGTTGGTTGATTGACCAACTTATTATTTTGCTGATTACATGAAGTAGTTAAGGAACAGAAGGCAAAAAAAAATATATTTCTTCTGTATAATAGGAATATTTTCTCTCCTGTCTATTCCTGATGGATATTAGTGTACTCTACATGGGAGTGTGAGATACATAGAGGGGGTGGAAACACAGAAAGAGCAGGAAGGGATTGAGTCGTTTCCCAAACCTCTAATAACTCCCTTAGGTGGGCTGTGGTGAGGAAAGTGCACCGTCTGCCTCCACAGCCGAATGAATAATGGAAAAGGGGGTTTTGTATCTGTGTATGTCTGCGACCCAGCGCACAGTAATTATAATTGACCAATTAGGTGGCGGGGGAGTGGCAGCAAAAACACCTAGGGCTCATCCAGAAAAGGTGACGTGTTACAGAAAAATCTGACGAAAACGGGACGAGAGTCCAATCAGCTGTGTTTTCCCTTTTTGTCAGGTCATCAATAATCAAGACATGCCCCTCTCAAAGTTCTCTTTGAAAGCTTAAAGACTGTTTGCATCGACACATGTATGATGGATGGAAAAGCAGCACGAATCACGGGGGCTCGGTTCTGTGAAGGACAGAATCCATGAACAGGGTTTTCCTTTTTAAAAAGGACGTAAAATTCAGAGCTGAACTGGATTTCATGTAGTTGTCTTTCAACCTGAATGCAAATACTTGACAAGGACTGGGATGCCAAATGGTGCATTTCCAGGCAAGCAAACCTGTTGGCCTTGAATTGTTTCAGATTTTGCCAGAAATGAATACCAACAATCCGAGCAGGGGTTTCACAGTAGCAACCAATCATTTCTCACGGCCACCACTTACCTGCTTGGCGGTTGTTTGGACTGGATCCGTTAACGATGAGCCGCCTCGCCCGTGAGGCACCAGTGCAGCGCTAGTTAATGCCAAAGAGGCCACTGGTTAGGATTCACTCTCTCTCCCTCGCTCGGTCCTGAGCCGGTCGGGGATTTAAAGCGGTGACCTTCCTGCCTTCAGTCGTGACTGACGGCCTCTCAGCCCCGTGCTGACACCACTATTGTCCGACTGCGCTTTGATCCCGCCGGGCCGGTAATACATTCATGAATAAAGCAAAAACCTGCCTTCCAATACCAGAAACGTCTCTGGCATTTCTGCCTCTTTTTTTTTTGTACAGTCTGGAGCGGAGTACAAACCGTTTTCCTTCCTTTTACTCAGGCTCTACTTTCTTCGTCGTGTCTTGTACTGCGAAGATGTTCAGCTTGTACCTGTTTTAAAACCACTTCCATGTTTTCTGACTGTAGAGTTTAAATGTTACAAAGTGCATTTTCATTGTCATTATCTGCGGGGAAAAAGAGACTGAGGTCAGCGCTCCCAGTCTGAGAGAATATGGAATAACTGCAGTGGGGCATTCATATTTATCCGCAATTATTCTACGACAAGGACGGATAAAATCCAATAGAATTAAACCAATACATTATAATACAACAATATGAAGTAAGAATGAAAGAATCAGCCAATATTTAGCACTAAAGAGGCTCAGATTTACATTATGATGTGATCTTGCACCATGGCAACACATATCTGTGATCAAATATTCTGAACTCTGTGTTCATTTACCATCCATCTCACACAGATTATAAACCCTGTAACAAGGTTTACAGACACACACGACCAGACCACGCCCATTTGCTGAAGAAGGCGCTGAAAAAGCTCCAGAGATTAGAATATTTGAACACGGAGGCGGTTCATTTAGTTTCACACGCTGCCGAATGCATTCATGTCCCTGAAGAACACTTTGTTTTGAAGCTTTCCTGAAGGAAGTTCTTAAAATCCGGAGCCTCAGTTGTGGCTGTTGAAACAGGACTTTCACCCAGGAGACCGCTGTTGTGTCACGTGTGTAGCCAAGTCTATGTCCACTGTATTTTTACAGTGGACATAGACACAGACATTATTTCAACCCAAATCACAACTAACCAAACAGTTTTGTGTATGTAAACCTCTGAAGGAAGTTTATTTTGAAAAGACACTCTGCATGTAACAGGATACTAGAGCCTCATAATTTGAAAGATAAGGCCCCTAACCTTGCACTTTACTACCTTTGCTGTTGTAATCCTGTAAATCCTGTAAATGTCCTAATAAAGGAATATCTTATCTTATCTTAAATTAGAAGTCCATTGTGGGTAAAGACCAAATTGTTTTGAATAACAGACATGAACGGTAAAATGCTACACTGCTGAGACTGATATCTGCCAGACAGCCATCCATCATGCACTTTGTCATAAACAGCTCTGGGTCACGGCTGTGCAGGTTCAAGACTTTGCTTACGTAAATGGGCCCTTTGATGGCTCTTCCTCCTGAGACCACCAGAGACCTCTCCTCCTCCTCCTCCTCCTCCTCCTCACATCTTCAGATCGCGTTTGATTCAGGATGTGAGAATGTCAGAATATCATTTCTGGTTATTTGGAGTGACACAATTGAGAAGAGCTAGAGGACGTCATTGAGAGAGACGAGTGAAGGCCACTTTTTATGAGAAAAAAACGAAACTGAACACGCAAAGGTCAAAGACAACGAGGTGAATGAAAAAGGAGGATGATTGCAGGAGACACGGTGACACTGACGGACCACAGTTCTACCTAATTGGCTGCACTTTGAACATTTGGACGTATATTTTCCGCTCATATCCGCTACCTACACTCTTATTATTTCATTCCAAACAGCCAGAAATGTCCACCCTCTTATTCACCAGTCTTTTTTTTTTCCAACAGTAAAAAATAACAGCACCGTAATAAAATTAAAATAAAAAACCCAGCTTTCATGAACTGGCTATAGGTTGCATCAGCGTTGTGTTTTAGTCAATCAGCAATAAAAGAGTAGCTATAGTTTCATGCTACGTAATGATCAGGATTGCGTGAGCGTATATCTGCTTGTTCTGCAACATCCATCCTCAAATGAAACGTTTCCGACTGCACTCACAGCTGGAAACTGCTGAGCACAATTACTGAAGCTGCAGCAGGCCGATAGAAGATTTAGCACCTTGCTCAAGGGCGACTTAACAGCAGCGCCGAGGGGAGGAAAGAGCATTTCCTAATTTTCTCTCCCCATTTAGATTTTACCCGGCAGGTCCTTCCCATCACCAGTCCGCCTTCGCCTCTGACTTCAGGCTACCGCTGCCTACGAGTATGTTTTCCACACAGACTCACAGCAACATATTCATGCATCCTTATTGTGCGAGCTTTAAAAAAAATTGTTCAGCGCGCCCGGCATTCGATGCCCGGAGGGCGACGCCAGCCGTTTGATCTGCAGAGGCCACGCTTTTAAACCTCCCGCTGTCGGCTTTAAGCAGAATCATTCCTCGATGCTGCTTTTGAAGAGCTGACCACAGCTGCGGCCCCGCCAGAGGATTGTGTGATGTTTAGTATACATAAGATCAGGCTGGTTCAGGGGAAGAGGATGGAAATAATGATCCTGCTGTGTATTTTATAGATGGTCTTCTTTTTTGCTAAATTGTATATTGTTTATATCTATAATAGACTGTTCAAGCCTTAATCACTTTCAGAGCGTCTTGTCACATTTTACTCACTTCAGTCATTCAGGCTTTTACCAGATGCCTAATTTCATGTTTTTACAGGATCTGGTTGGGGCCAATAGTTCATTTTTTTGGCAACATTCTAAATGAGACATCTAGCATGAAGTGATTTTGAAGAAATGTGACAACTTTAAGCTTCATTTTGGTTAATATCTGATGTTAATTCTGTTTTTTACAGCTTTTGTCTTATACATATGGTTTAATTTTGGCGTTTTTATTTATTTTAATCGCACTTTCTTCAACTTGGTTTCCCCCACATGCTGATTGATTCTGATCAAAGCCAGGAGGGATGCATATGTTATCTGCTACTGTGCAGACAGCGTATCGATAGAGAACTGGACCATTAAGAAGTATGGGTAAAAGGCGTCAATAAAAAAGATGATCCTCCGTAGTGCAGAGAGAACTGACGGGATGAAGTGAAACTCTGTCAAAAGCTTCTTTTACATTTAAAAAATGCAAAGCAATTGGAGTCAGCGGTGCTTTTAAGAGGAAGAGGCAATCTTCAAGATCTGAGACTGTATTTTTAATAATCTTGCAGCAGTTGAAGTGATATATGCTGTATATTTCTCTGTATAAATACATGCAGTCCCTGTAACCCCATTCTGTCTGTCTGTGGAATGAGTTGAATAAGGGTCTACTGTCTGGATTTTTAAAGGACATTTTTTTACATAAAACTATGAAACATGAAATGAGGAGAAATAAGGTGACTTCATTGACTGAAGGAGGGTTCATGAGCGTAGGAACAGAATCCAAAATATAAGATCAACTTTTGACGGGGTGTACATGTATGTTGGCATCAATACATTTTGTAGTTTGATCAAACGTTGCAGTATTTACATCCTCACTTGACACCGATGGCAAATGTTGCTATTATAATTGGGCTTGCAGTCAAATATGTGTATAAAAATATCACCTCAGTGCTTCATCAGTTCAACCCTCCGAATATATTGGTTTCAAATATGGCACAAATGCCGACTTGGGACTCGAGGCCGATTAGACTTTGGTGGACTCGAGGACGAAGTGAGTAGAATTTGGTGGTCAAAGGTCCATATACTAATTATGACAATGTCACACAAATGTCTTAACAGGATAAATTAATGAAGTGATGACATGTTGTAAAGACATGGATGTAAACTGGAGAAAAAAACTAAAACTTACAAGAAAGTTTCTTTTATTTTTCTTCAGACCCTTCACATTTCTGGAGTTATTATACTTTTTTTTTTTTTAATGAACTCAAGGAAGAAATTGCTTAATTTCCACCAGTTCAGTGCCGCCCAAAGCTTTCCACTCCGATCCAAAACCAGAACGTCTTCACAGCAGCTCACTGCTTCAGTCTCATTACAGTGGTTTGCTAAAACAACCTTCGCAGAGTCCTTTACTCCAAAAAGAACGGAAGTTTAGCTGCCCGGGAAATATTTAAATGTATTGATCCATTTTCTATTTCAAAACAATGTTTGTGGATTTTTTTGTTGTGGATTTCTAAATGCTGCTCAAAGAACGAGTACAGAAAAAAGTTCCACTCTGTTTCTGCAGTGGATCTTCTCAGTTCAGTACTTTAACTGCCAGCCCCAGTCTCCTCTAACTTCCTGGCTACTTTTTCACCGTCTTGATGACTTCTGAGAGCTATTGGTTTTCTTTGAGGATGACATTGAGGAGAACTTGAAATCTGGGGCGCGTCGACGTGCGACTCCCTCACAGAAAACGGGAGCTGAACTCATGCAGGCGAGCTCTTTACTCGCAGAGAAATCCAGTCGCATAAAGAAGGAAGCAGCTCATTTACACACATCGCCACGGGCATGAGAGAGGGCACGGAGAGCAGAGGAAGATGAGGCTAATTATTCTCCCCGCAGAGAGGCAGAAGCCTCCTGCGAGGAGGCTCGTCAGGACACGGTTCCCTGGCGAGCGAAGAAGAGGAGACGAGGAGCGATGGAAAAATATAACAAATCAGATTCTCAGTTAGACCAGTTATCTTTGGAGAGCGCAGCGTGCTTCACCATGTAAAACTGTCGATTCATACGTCGTCTTTAATAAATGGCGTCTCACTATCGTGAAATGATGGGATTTCTTTTAACAGTGTTTAATGTATAGTCTGATTTTGTTCTTTCCTGTTTGTCAGCTGTGACTTGAATCAGACAGGTCGTCGTCCCTATGTGTCCAAATATGGTCACTTCCATTCGCTGGCTGCAAACAGACAAGATGGCGACGGCCAGAACGACGAACTCAAGGCTTTAAAAACAGCAGTTTTTTATTTTTGATCCAACATCTAATAAAAACAATACAGAGCTGGGCTCCTGATACCAACACTGATTTTGTACATAAGACATCTTTATAATACTTGTTGACATGAGCATGAATACCTCACCTCATAAAACCTTTTGTTCACTTTTCCATAAGAGAGTTCAGCTCACTTCTCTTTCGGATCAAAACCATCTTTTTGTGTTTTTTTATCCCTGCAGGTAGAGAAAGTCAACATATGGCTTTGTCTTAGTGTCTTCATTATGACACATTTATATATATATATATATATATATATATATATATATATATATATATATATATATATATATATATATATATATATATATGTATATATATACATTGTCTAACCGCTGAACTATGATAAAAATATTTGAAAAAGAATTCACTCATACAAGAGAGAGAGAGAAAACGTTAATTTGCTGGCATGGAGCCCCGAGCTCCTCGGCCACAGCGATGCATCGTCTATCCGAGCAGCGCTGCGTTGAAACAGCCAGGAAGAGCAAGAACCTCATTCATGTGCACATCAGTCCCTCTCACAATGTCAAGAAACTTCTCTGTTCTCTTTTCCCTTTGCACCAACTCTCCCCACAAGGACGCGAGTACTGACGGGCTTATGCTTGGACGAGCTACTCGGCGTTCGTTTCTTTAAGTTGAAACTGCGTCCAACGTTGACACAGAGTTCTTTATGTGGAGAGGCAGATTGTGGTCTTTGAGTAATCCACAATGATCATCCTCTCTCTGGTGTTTCTTTAAAGCGCTCCGGCTGACGCTTATGTCATTTACCCTGGATTAACCCCCTGCAGAGAACATCTCCTCGTAGTCCCGTCGACCCTTGAACGACAAATGCATTGCCCTTTGATGAAAGTTACATTTTAGTGTCATTCAATTCAAGCAGTCATTACAAATAAAATCAGCAAGCGCACAGCACTGCAAAGAAGTTGTATTACTTTTATAATGTCGTTCTGATACAGATTCCAGGATCGGACAAGACTGCCGGATCCGATATCACGTCATTACGCCGGTCCGTACGTCCTCCACAACCAATTGGCCAATAATTGACCAGTAAAACAACAACGTATTTTTTTTTTACAGAACTGTTTTTTAATCGGTACTCACTGGTTCAGGTGTTGTTATTGGGATTGGAACATCTCTTCAAAAAGCTCACCCGATCCACAGCTTGTTTTTTATTTTATTTTTTAAAAGGTGCTATTTTAGTGTGCGTTTTTTACGAAAACTCTTCCATTTTTATCAGCCAAACTGAGATGTTGCAGCATCTTGGTTGGAGAATGCTGCACAACATTCACACGACTGCATCTCAGATTAAGTGTGCTTGTGAGTTTATGCAGACCACAGGAAGAGGGAGTTTACCGGAAGGTCTGGAGAGTGTGGCTGAAATACCAGAAAGAAAATGATGTTTTATTGAGGGAGAGAGCGGACGCTGACACTCATGTAGGGACATGCAGAATAGACGACGGCCTCTTGAGGTTTAAGTCTAACTTAAACAATCTCTTTACCTCCTTTTCTCTGCTCCCATCCGTAAAGGAAATGTGTGTTTTTCAACAACTCGAAAGCTTCTCCAGCAGCCTTGAAAATGATGCCAATTGCTCTTAACTCATCTTTTGTACTTTTGCATTCGTGTTGTTGGTTTCTTTTTTTTTAAACTGGTTGTCGCAGCTTGCAGTTGCCGCCCACGGAGTCAGAAAAACAATAGTACATCTGCGCTGAGCCTGTTTCGGTGGAACTTTTATGGCAGTGTTTTGCCTGTTTGTTTGGACGCGTGCCAGTGTGCAGAGTGGATATGAGGAATCCACCCAAAAACAAAACCATGCCATGTTCAACGTGGTTTTTTGTTCCAAGCAGGGGAAAAAAACACTAAACTGGCAATTTTCAGCGAGCTATTTGGCGTAAAAACACTCCTCCCTACAAAGAGGAGGAAAAATAACAAAACTAGCTTTGAAGCACAAATACTCGACGGCTGATGCTGTTTGTAGGTGTTTGTGTGTTGATTTACAGTTTGTCTTTGTGCAGGATTTCTTCTCCGTGAGCGAGCTCCAACGCCGTGTCACCATGTTGAGCCGTAAATCAAACCGGCTCTTCTTGGAGCTGCTGTCCATCAAGCACTGCGATGCTGACGTCGATGAAGTCACCCGTCCTGTTTTCTGACTTGACAGTCCGCCTGTTTGGCTGAAACGTGTACTGTTTGTGTGAAGGCTGTTGTAAAAAAGGAGAAAGTTGGAAAGAAAAATATGAACGCAAAATGTTCGGTTGTCAGAGAAGATGTTCCAACACACTGAATACTGAGGCCACTTGGAGACCCCTACACATCTGGAAAGTCACTTTGTTTTGGTTGCATTCACACTCTTTGGTTGTTCGTGTTCTTACAAAGCTTGTTGACAACACCTTTGTACGTCCTCATTCTCTAAAAACTGTAATCGTGTCTAGTTGTTGTGAGCAGTGTTAGCCTTCTTTTTCACTCCTCAAAATCTGACATCACTGACCCACATGGGCTGGGAACACGTCGAGTGCATACGGGTTTATGCTTTATGCACACACACACACACACACACACACGGTCAAACAGGACACGGAGGAGGCAGCGCGTTGCGGTACAGTCGGGTACACCGTGCTACAGTACAGACTGTTCTGCTAAGACGGACGACGCATTCCACCTTTAAGAAAAACAGCAGCCCCTTTGGACTCCGGGCTGGAGTGTGTCCTAGTTACGCCTCATCTGCAAGGAATACTACACTGAAGCTTAATAATTCATAGCTCATCCCACGTGTTCTACACCAGGATCCAGCACCACGAGGAGTGAGAGCAATGCCTGCGAGATGTGCAACACCCTTCAAGCCGCTGCGTGCGTCGCATGTTCATCATCGCGTTGGAATCAGACGTCCGTGCACCGGATTTCACAGCTGATGTGGCAACACAGAGTCCTCACAGTTACATTCATAACAACCAATATACAGGATGCTTTGTGCAGGCTGGATTAACCTAATCGGACTCCCCTGAGGGGAAAAACACGAGCTGAGTCCTGTAAACTACCTCTGTGCGGGACGTGGCCTCAGGTCCCTTCATACACAGAAACACTGAATTATGCGCTAAATGTTAGCAAAATATACCGTATATATTTTTCAAAACAAGCCACAAGATCAGGTAATAAATTACCCACCTTTAGGCTCTTATAAACCCATATTTTAATGAATGTTTCAATGAAGTGGGCACTACTGGTGGAAAAGCTTCTTGACCCACCCCCTACAACGCACACACACACACACACACACACACACACACGCACACACACACATACAGTACTTCCTGCTTTGCTACTGAACATAAATGTGGGTCATTTAAAACTTTTTTGAACAAACAAAACAAATGTCTGACTAAATCTCCCATCACCCACAAAATGCCGATCCTCTTTATTCTATCGATACACGATGAGGTCGACCTCGAGCGACGGCATCGACTTCCAAAATGTGTGTGTTGCATTTTTAGAATGAAAACTCATCATTGTGCAAGAGATGAGACGCTAATTGCGAGGAAAAAGTACGTATCTAAGAACAGAGTGAGCCGCCCCGGGTTTCTCCTCGGTGAAGTGACCCTGTGAGCGGTCAGAGGGAGCCGTGGGTTTCCTTCCTCCAGACGAACGGGGGGGCAAAGTAACCTTTTGAACCTCGGGGCTTTTGAGGGACCAAAGAAGAGTCAGATGATTCTGCTTCAGACATCATGATTGTGAGAGGAAGGTGCAGCTCAGTTTCTATGAGAGCGAAACACTAAAAGTGGGCAGATGGAAAGTTGGCTTGATTTATTTGTTTATCTGTTTTTTCACACCTCTCTCTCTCACTCTCTCTTTTCTTTTCCTTTTCTCACATTGTAGGCAGGCTGTTGTCCCTCTGCCTCACAATTGTCCCACTTTATTTCCTTACTCCTCTGTCCGCCTCACTGTTTATCCACCATCTATTCAAAAGGCCAGAAATAAAAAAGCGGGAGCCTGAGTCCATCTGGACCTGTCGTGGCATGCCATTTGGTACCCTGAACGCCGCCATCTGTGCTGTGCTTTGTCACGGAGGTACTACTATGGGGCATCGCCAGTGGCACACAATCAGCCATCCATTCACCCGTTCATCCCTCCATCCATCCATCCATCCATCCATCCACCCGTTCATCCATCCATCTTCTCGTGAAAGGAAATAGCGAGACAGTCGGAGTGAGAAAAGAGCTCCAAAAAAGGCCTGTTCCAACTGACCGACTCGCCCTCGCAGTTACATAAAGCCTCCAAATTATGTAATCTGGTCCAGTCTTCCATGTTTCTTTGTGTGGGCGGTTCCGTCTCTCCGTCCAGCACAGACTCAGGCGGACTGGTGGGCGCTTGTTTTACGGACGGTGCAGTGTTCCCCCTCCAGATCAACACACGTGGGCCATGAAGTGTTTAGGGGTGAATGTGTGTGTGTGGGAGTGTGATTGTGTGTGGGAGTGTAAGAGGGAGACCATTCATGTATGCCAGTGTGTGTGTGTGTGTGTGTGTTTGTTTGTTGGAGAGTGTGTTGGAATTGCAACCCGCTGTGCCTGAGCCTCATTAGTTGTGATGCCGATACTTGCCTGCTAAGCTACACACACACAATATGTGAAAATGTGTTTTTTCACTCTGAGGTTTGGGCGCGGGGTCGGCGTCATGATTGAGCAGTTCGTGCCGTTCGTTCCATCTCGCGGGAAGAATGCAGCCTTCAAGAAGCGTCTCCCTGATAAACTGGACGGCTTCAGATTCATTTAACAAGAAAATTGGAAACGCCATTCCTTTAATACCCGGACCGACCTTCAGCCAGCGCTGACTGCAGGTCTGGCTAATGGGACAGAAGCACTCCCATCATCTGTCAATGAACCCAAAACACATTTATCAAGAAATAACTCCCGTCACCCTCCTCCAAGAGAACTCCTCTCACACTTCATAGTTTGTTTCTCCAAAAAACCCCTTTTTTTTCACTTGGTTTGGACCAACAAGCCCCAAAGTTTGAGGCTCTGATTCTGGGTACTGATACTGGCCTGAAGCTGGCCCCAGCACCTGCTAACTAATGGTTTATTATCAACCTACGTCAGCCCGCGAGCACAAAATAGACCCGCATATGGGAGAGCCAGAGCCGGACCACAGTCGACTGTGTGCCGATACTCAGCCGGGATCGGCCCCCAACTCTGCCGGAGACTCACTTCTGATCCTGGACTCAGATGTATGGAAACCTCAAACTTCTTTGCCCAACAACAGTCTAAATCCAGCTGATTACCCTGACTCATGCGAGACAACGATGTGCATTGGCCTCAGTGCACAGATCCAGGTCTAGATGCCAATCTCCAACAGACTCATCCAGCTGCGCTGCCCACTGCTATTAGACTTTATAATAAATCACCTCTGGCCAGATCCTCCGTCAATTGATTCAACATCAACATCAACAGCCCTTCCACCGCTTTTATTGTTTAGTTAGTCACTCTACATACTTATATACACCTCACATACACTGCACATACTTTGCATTTTTGCACTTTCTTTATTGTTTAATTTCCTCAATGAATACGCTCTGCTGTTTTGTTGTATATATTGAGTATTTTTCATTCTGATATTTTTTTGTGTCTTCTATGTAAGTTGCTTGCTACTGTGACAAACTAATTTCCCCTTGGGGATGAATAAAGTATCTATCTATCTATCTATCTATCTATCTATCTATCTATCTATCTATCTACCTACCTATCTATCTATCTATCTATCTATCTATCTATCTATCTATCTATCTATCTATCTATCTATCTATCTATCTATCGTCTTTAGTAGAGAGCCGTGTGCATGAAGGGCCAAGTTAAACTGCAAATTTGATGCAAATTGTAATGCGGTAGCAGTTCTGTGATTGATAAAACACAAATTATTTTTTCTTTCTTGTGTCCATATTTTTTTCTTCTCGTAGATTTATTTTAAAACACCAAAATGGAAAAGACTGTCTGACACAGAGGTTAAAGGCATCAGCTGCTTGTGAACACAGATTCACATGGAGGGCAAAAGGGAAGGTGTGGAAAAAAGGAGGGAGGTGGGGCGGGTTTGTCTCATTGTTTCCTCAAGTCACTTCCCCACATCATGCATCATGGAATAAACAGAGAGATACACAGAGACTGAGAGGGAGTCAGATGGTCTGAGGTCAGTTAGGTCATCAATCCAGTCAGTTATGAGATATAAGCTGATACTTCATAATGAAAGTTGTTTAAAAGCTGTTCTTTTGTCGGCATTGTTCAGGTTTTAAATCTGGCCTCACCATGTAAAGAGCATTTTATTTCACCAGAAATTTCATGGCCAATGTTATGTGACAATTATCACAATTATATATAATTAAATATAATTTATAATACAATTTATAATTTATTATTATTATAATATAATAATGTTAAACAATGTTTAGCTTAAAGGAAAACCCGTCAAATCAGTTTTTCTGGAAGAACTGGCTGGTAATCATTTAATCAATTTATTTGTTCATCTTTTTGATATTCTCATTCGGCGGTGAGACATCAAGCGCCGTATTACGTAATAATTTAAATAACAAAAAGATAAATCATTTTTTATTATTTTCTTTAGTGAATAATTCATCGACGCCCTCTGCTCCGCCTTTGTGTTGAGTCATTGTGTCAAACTAATAAAGACGTCAGTGAATCAAACTGAACGCAAATGAGTTAACAAAACAGACAATTAGGGGCAAGAACACACACACACACACACACACATACCTCAGCCTCCCAGCTGCTCACGCTAATTACGATCCCTCCCCCGGCCCTCCAGCCGAGCTCCTCTGTGTTTTTATGCAGTTTAATGATATTGTTGTTTGGCGACACTGCCGGGTCTTCACCGCTCCTCTGATGCACCTGCCTGCTCGTACACTGCTGACGGCAGGGGGAAAAATGAGTCTGGCATTAATTTATCAGGAGCCGGAGTACTGAGTATACTTTTATTTGTGTTTCCTTCTGTCCAGACGAGGAAGATGCAGGAGGTGTTTTACTGCAGGCGTTTGTTATTTTCAAATATTAAAGTCTTAAAATCCAGATTTTCTTAAAAAAAAGAAGAACTTTTTTTCTCACATTTAAAAAGAAACTGGGCCATGCACATGGCTTCTCTGTGCTCACTACGTCTGAGTATCAACGGTTGGGTGCCCGATTGGAGAATAAACTCAATAACATAACAAAGCCTTCTCCATACTTGAAGCTTTGTGATCCGGATCCGCTCCAAACTTTGATGGAATTTTGGCCCCCTGCTTCTCAAGTTCAGTGATGAAATGTAGCCTTACAAAGGGAAAAACAAACAGACAAACAAACCCACCAGAAACATAATCTCCCTCGCCGAGGTAACAAACACAAGCTCTATTTTTTAAACCGCTCCATCTGGATGACTTGGTAGCTTTGTGGCGCAGGTTTCCATCTCCTCCTGACCGCCGACTCTTTGGGGCAGAACTAAACATGTTGACTCTTTTGGTTGAAGAGTGTTTAGTCTTCACTGAGGTCAGTTTTTCCCAGACAGGAAGAGATCGATGACGTTCAAAGTGCCTGAGATACGAGCGCCTGCTCTCGTCCACGAAGACCATCTGCACCAACGGGCCCTGGGTTTAGACCGTTTGGTTTAGTTAGAGTCCGGACGGAGCTTGGAAACAGATTTGGTTCACAGATTGTCACTCTTTTTGCATGTTTAAAAAAACAAAACAGAAACAATTTAAATCACTCAGTGTCTACGTCTCTCTGCAGAAAACTAATGTGAAAATGTTTTGCTCCCACGAGTCTCATTAACCATGAAAACACAAAACTGTTGCACAAGGAGACGAGAACATATCACATGTTCAGGGAGATGAGGGTAAAGTACATTTAAAGAAACTTTACACACATGGATGTTTTTGCTGGCGTGAGAGGCTGTAAACTCCAGACATACTCAACCTGAACATGATACGTCTCTCTCTCTCCAGTTCACCCTCCGCAGTCAAAAGGAATGATTAATACGACTCAAACAGACTTGTGTAGAAGTAAGGCTGGAGGTAACTTACTTTCACCATTTCAGCCAAAAATATATATGATCCCCCAAAATATGTTGTTCATTTCCTCCTAATCCCACCTTTCAGCTCAACTATAGTGTGAGGTGACGTATCCAGACAGGAGGCCAGTTTCTGTGCCTGCCTCAAATTTGGACCCCCCAGGGTTTAAAAAAACAAAACTCCTCCTCCTTCTATGCACTGATGGCGTAAAATTAGCGTAAGACGAAGACAAATATCTTCATGCACTGTTCATCTCTCATCATGTTAATGTTGGCCGGGTCAGAAGAACTGCTCTGCTTTCTTCAGGCCTTCAGTTAACTTTTCGCCCTCTTTTCTTGGTCTTTGATCCACTCGACCGTCTGCTTCTCATACGCTCAAAGCCGCAGGACGACCACTCCCACGGCCGCGGAGACGACCAGGTTTTTACTGTTATTTCTGCACATTCTTGCTTCAATTGGAACCAGCAGTCCCTTCACGTGGTTTCCATCAGCTGTGCTCGGAGGGCTGGGTGTTGATTGACAGTAGTTGGAAGGGGAGTTGGATGTGGGAGAGGTGGCTGTTAAGGAGAGGGGCTCCACTTGTGTGGTCGGGATCAGTTTACCAGAAGAAATGCGGACGCTCGTCTACGCTGTGAAAACAGGGCATTCCTCGGCCACCAAATGGGGGTCGCCTCGGTAACCAAGGTGGGACACATTCCTCGCAATCCCCCAAAAAGCCGTGGGGAGGTGGACGGTGGTGGCGGGGGTCTGGCGCACAATTCAAGGAGTTTGAAGTTCCCACAATGGAAAACCATTTGGTTATTTGCAGGTCAAAAGGTGTCGGATGTTAAAAATGAGCCGACGTTTTCTAGACGTTGAGAATTGGAATTGCGTGAATTAATTAATTAATTCATTTGACCCAAAAGCGACTTAGCAACCAAATTATACTTTCAGCATCTGCTTGGCCGCGAGTTTCTGTGAAGGTCCAGAAGTTTTGTGTGAGCTCATTTTAAAGAATCATTTTAGAAAAGCATTTTAGAAAAACTCCTCAATTGAGCACATTTCATTTTTTTCTTTACACCCACTTGAGGTGGTTTCTGCCTTTTTGAAAATCAGCTGATGCACTAAATGGTTGATGGAGACGCTTTTGCAGAATCAATTGTGACATTTCACTCACATGACTGATCAGCTGTTGATCTCCTTCTTCTTTTGTTTCCCGAGCAGCATCTTCAAACAGGAACCGACCAGCTATCAGTGGCCGGTCTTCCTGGATCGAACCATTAATGCGCGAATGCTTGTCTTCGTCTCCAAATAACATGAAACATGGCCGATACTAGCTACCTTACATAAAATACAAAAGTAAAACTTGCCCAATTGAATCAAATTCCTGAAGAAGTTTCTCCGTTTTCCTCTCGAAGACGAGCTCGATGGTCGAGGTGATTTATTCGCTCCGAATCAGCTGATGGAAACATCGCCTATTTTATCATTTCTTTTTCAAGAGAGCGCTTAAAATTCGCTTTACAATTATGTAAAAGGTCAAATGTAATCTCGACGTCCAAAAACGTTTCCAGTTGTGCGATAAATGTTATTTTGCTTCAGAAGTAAACATGAGTAGTAGTATGTATTATCAGCAGGATATACTTTCAGAGTGTTATACTATTATATGTGTTATGTTATTGGTTATTATTGGTTATTGGCAGAGGCCCCATTGGGACATGCAGGACACTTTAGATATCATTAACACAGTGGATGTGCTTTCTCAGCTGCAGACCACCACGGCAGGTCGATGGTGTGGAGGCACAGCAAGGGACTCACTCATTTAGCTGTTTGCACATGTTCGATCCCGGGTCAGTCGGCCTCGTCCATGCGGCACGGCGTCCCCGTGATGTAACCGGCGAGCTCCGCCTCTCCGGGTCTCGGTGGCCCCAGAGCACTGACCGTCATTCACCATTCACGATAGCGATCACAGCTCTCCCTTTACTCCAGATTGCAACTTCCCTTTTTCTCATGTAAAAACAAAACAACCTCGTGGAATTATCCACGAGCACAAAATTGTGTGCAGTGTATTTTTGGGAGTCTCTGTTCCACTTTTAGCTCGTCGGTTCCTGTTTGAAGCCGCCGCCTCCCTATGTGAAACAAAGGGAGACGGAATGCGAGGTGGAAATGCCTGACGAGCTACGCAGGCTTGCAGATGACTGTGACTCAAATGAGGCGTGTACAGGACGTGTGGGGTGTGTGAGCGAGGATGCTTTTAGACTCACATGATGACAGAAAGGTGCACTGCGACCCGTGTGTGGTTGCACGGGAACCCGAAGACGTTCTCCTGAAGCCAAAACCTTTTACCCACACGGATGATCTCTTGAACTTCATCGTTGCTGTTTTTTTCCTCATGCAGGCATCTGGAGCTCGTAGGAAGTGTTTTTGAAGCGCAGTTGTTCTGCCATGAGTTCGCTGTCGGTCAAAAGTGGCCTCTGCAAATTGGTGGCTGCTATAAAAATGCACGGAAATTAGAGGGCGTCCAGGACTGGAGGGGGGCAAGACTTCTTCAGCTCCTTTGAGAAGCTCGAGGGAAGCTCGCCACTCCACATCACAACAGCTCCGAAAGCCCCTTTTTATGGCTGATAAATGACCTGCCGGGGTGTTTTTTAGAGATTCTGTGGTTTCGGCATCCCACCGTGGGGCGGAGGCATGTGCTCGGCAGCTGCAGCTCATGGAGGAACATTTTCTGCACGGGTTGCTGTAAAATCAACAGGTTGGGATGATGAGCTTATGATTACCGCCAAAAGACACGGTTCTCCCCGTCTTCTGCACAAATCACTGGCAATGTGGACTCCAAAGGTCTCAGTTCTGTTTTATTTCCGCTGGGTTGGTAATGGTTTCTCATAATTGCTGACCGGGATAATAAGGGATATGTGGGGTTGCAAGATTAATAAAAAGAAATGATTAATTGCTACGGGAGTTGGTGAGAAGATAGAAGCAATGATCCTCGTGTCTAGTTTGAGGGGAACCTTTCACATAAACCGTGTTATCACATCCGATCCATTCTTGTTACTGTGACATCTCAAAAAGGATTTCTTCAAATTTGGCCCAAACGTCCTCCTGGGCTTAAAGATGAACTTGATCTTGGGGGTCAAAAATGTGGACAAAAATGTGGACATTAGAGTTGTGCTAACACTTAAGTTGACTCTCAGGTTCCTGCAGGGTTCATGAGTCTGCAGGAGGGCCAGCAACAAGGCCTCCAGTTGACATCACTCTGATTCTTAGGCGGCAACAAGCTGAACCCCTCCCCCAAAAAAGCACAGACTCCATGAATTGCTGCACTGCTCCCATGTCGAGTCTTTGTTAGTGTCTGGTGTGAAAGTTTGCGAACCACTGATCTAAACAACACGGCGTCTGCTGGTTGTCAGGAGACATAACAGTGTGGGGGGATGGAGCCACGCCAAAGAGCAGCATGGAGGCCGGGATCCTGAGCTTCCACAGCGGGACAACTCAGTGCTCCTGCGGCCTCCGCTGACGTAAGCGCTCTGCAGCGTGTGAGCCGTCCGGACCTCACATCGCTGACCGGGTTTCTCTGCACTACAAACCACAGAAGGTCTGGCTCTTCTCTTCTCGGTGTGCAGACTCTTTTGTAAACTGTGCTTCCCCTGAAGTCCAGGAGAACAAAGCCTAATGCTCTGAAAATATGCACACAAAAATGTGTGAAACGTATTCATGAATATTACCAATTCAGCTAGTGACATGATTAGAAAAGATGGCCCTGACTGTCCAGGTGTGTTGAGAGTATTTTGTAAATGATTTGCCGACCTTTGTTTGTGTTTGTGTGTGTGTGTGTGTGTGTGTGAGAGCGAGAGAGAGAGGAGTGTGTGTGAAGTTCTTCAGCAGGCCAGCGGGGAACAGCCTGGAGGCATGCATGAATAATGAGATGAATGTCCAGTCGACTGTCTCGGCTCCCCTCTTCCTCTGTAATTACCAATGCTGTGACGGACTTATCATTCGGACGTGTGTGTGTGTGTGTGTGTGTGTGTGTGTGTGTGTGTGTGTGCTCTGCGTTGTGCTGTGAAGAACAACCTTTATCTCAGGCTGCAGGGCTCATAGTTACCTCACAAGGTCGAGACTCCAGAATCAGGCCTGTTGTACATAATGTCCCTCACTGCTATTCCTCCCACTTTTGGGGCTTTTGAAAAAAAAAAAATAGTGCCAAGATTGGATGAGCTTTGGGGACTAAAATCAAGAACTTAATGAGGAAGTAGATGTATATGATAGGTGGTAACTTTAGTGTATTCATATAGCTTGGGGGCTGTGAAATTATGATAAAATTACACAAAATTTAGATCACGCTGTTTTGTTTGAACACCATATCATCGTATCACATGACAAGATAACAACACAGACATTGTATTGTTTTTTGCAATTGACTAGAAATGAATCATGCAGCGATAGAGATGCAAACTGAAAGCAACAAAAGCCTCCAAATTACCAGCGTGCTGCTGGTTATTTTTTCTGGATTATTGTGTGACTGTGTTCGACCCAATAGCAAGAAGAAGAAAAAGGTTTCACTTGTCTCTGTTGTTTTGCTTTTTTTTCACTCTTTCTTTTCTATCTCACTCTTTTACTGCAGCAGTTGGGAATATGTTTTGCGGTGGGGGAAATGAAATGAAAGTAATTCCTTTGTTAAGATCAAGTACCGATACCGCTGACAAATGTCCCTGAACCATTGGAAAGTCCAGCCCCTGCAGCGCTACGTTTCTGGGACTGTGTTCCTCAACCAAAACTAAAACCTGGTTCCTGTGGTGGAGCAAGAGTACTTCTTCATGTCCTCATCATGTGCTGATGAAGTGTACAGTATATTTAAAATGTAATGTTTAAAGTAAAGTTATGCATCATATCAACATATATATATATATATATATATATATATATATATATATATATATATATATATATATACATATATATATATATATATATATATATATATTTTTAGAAATAAACTAGTAACTATAAGTTTTAAGTAAGTGTAGTCCAGTAAAACGTACACTATTTACCACTGAGATGTAATGAAGTGTAAGTACAAGGTGGCATAAAATGGAAATACTCCCAAGGAGACCCACACAGAAGAAAACGATTGTAAATGCCACCGACGTTCTCTTTTCTTTACTGTTAAACTCGTTCCAAGTCACTCTGGAACAGAACAAAAGCTGAAAGCTCAAAATGCAAATGTCACGGCAGGAAAGCAGACTGAATCTGCATTTGCATTACCCCTCCTCCTCCTCCTCAACCTATAATTGCTGGGTTTGTGGATGAAAGACTGAGGAGATGAACCAGTGTAATAGAGGGGGAACACTAGAAGGCAGACACACAGACACAGAGAATGCACAAGACGACCCATTAGCGCCTCGCAGCCTCTTCAGGGCCCGTTCCCTCCTGACGGTGCCCTCTTATTATTCAAAGTTGAGACAAATTTGCGGCCTCTTGGGACGTGTTCACACTTAACACGTTAAAATGCATCTTGACTGCATGCGGACAGCTTTACATACGAGTGCGACTTTGCCCAAAATGCTTTGGGGTTTAGGTGCTTTACCCACATTCTGTGGTTGTCAGGGACCTGTGATCCGATAGCTACTTATTAGCGTAGTTAGCGTAGTTCAGACTTGACCAACTGTTACTTGGTTCATTATTTTCTGCTTTTTTCTTCACAAGCTGTCTATGTTATTTTTATTTTCAATAAAAAACTAAATGACACAAAATTCCTTCTGATGCAAAGTGTGAAGCGTGTGTACAATCTGAATATAACCGCATATGAGAAACAAAAGAGAAACAAAAAACTTTTTGATAGTGTTTGAATCACTGGAGTCACTGGATGAAACACATCAAAGGAGAAAAGTTACATTTGTGAATGGATACAGCTATGTATATGTGTATTATGTTGATTTCCCCTGATGCAATGTGTTGTGTGCTGGTTGATTTGGGACTGTGTGGTAAAACTTCACAACACTTGCACTTCCCCACATTGCATCACAGCTTTGTCAAGGGTTGCACATTATATTTGCCAAAAACTGACAGTGCACTTGTTTGAATAAATATTCTACAACACACATTACCATATAAATATACTGCATATAAAACTCATAGGATCCTTCTTAGATACAATAACATAACACTTGAATGATCCCAGAGGAGATATGAATAATTACATGATCTGTAAAGATAAAATACATAGGGCAAATGGGAGCTTTGCCGATCAAGGCAAAAATAATTTAAGAATATCTAACACATTTTCAGTACAATATGCAAATTAGTTTTATGGGGAAGTTAATGGGCAATAAAAAAGACACAGGAGAAATTAGTGCAGAACATAATGTTATTATTCTATTAAGTTATTTATTGTCTTATTTGGCACTACTGTCATCATAGTGTTTTTATTATTATTTATATATCAATTTATTTAGTATTCACACAAACTGCCACGCGTAGCGCGCCGGAAGTGACGTCCCCCGGAAGAGAGCGGCGCCACCCGGAAAAATAGTGCCGTCGATGTGTGTGCGAGCGTGTGTTTGTGGGAGGGATTGTTTACATTTCCTGCAGCTCGGTTTAAAATGAATCCCCCGATGATCAACTCGTCCAGCTCCGTTTCGACGACCAAAAGTAAGAACCGTTCACTCAACCGACCTGTTTTATTTGTGTTTCATGGCAGCGGAGAGCTGCTAACGTTAGCAGTGTTTGTAGCCTCGTACTTCCGGGTTCACGCTGTTATTAAGCTGCTGAACCGTTCGCTGCTAATTGTCCTGTTTGCGCGAGGGCATCCTGAATATTTAACTGTTATATTAAGATGGTACTCCCACTCTCCCCCTTCATGTATCTGTAGCTTCTCAAGTAACCTTTATTTTACTGCATTATTATGTATACTCCATGTATAAATACTGCCACACTTCTAAAAAATTAAGCTGCCAAGCACTGAATCCCCCTTTTCAGAGTCGTGTATCATCGCTGTAGGATGCACACCAGTAGTTTGGGATCACATATGATGTGGAGACTGTAGCTGCTACTCTGCTGTAGTTGCTCAGTGATTTATTGGGTCCATAATAAAACATCAGCTTGCAGCTTTAGAGAGCCGATGTATTACGCTGTCATTCTGGAAGGTGCTTCTAAGATCTCCTCCCCCTCCCCCCTTAAAAGACAGTGAGGATGGAGCAATTATTTAGAAAGTAACACCTCTCAGTATTTATTGTAATATAGTTAAATTGTACCACAAACTGCAGTTGAGTGTAGTTAATTTTTTTGCACACTGAACGCAATCAATTTAAATTCATTAAATATGTGGTTGGGAGTCGGGGGTGTGGATATTACTTTTTCGTGGAATTTGTTTTCCAACCTCGCACCTCCTAGGTGGTATAATTTTTTTTTTATTAACGCTCTGTTCTTCTATAGTGTTCCACAAAACCTCCGATTCAGGAAGTGATCCTTTTTTGCTAATTAAAATGAAGAGTCATTGCTGTAACATTAAATGTCCACTCTCCCGCCATGAACCCATAACCGCCGACCGTGACGCTGCTCACTGTTTCCGGCTGTGTCTCTGTATGCGCAGGGAAGCGAGAAGCCGAGCGCTCGGTGAACTGGACGGTGGAGGAGACCCAGGTGCTGCTGTGCGCCTGGAGCGACGAGCGCATCCAGAAGAGTCTGGCGGAAAACCTGCGCAACCGGCACGTCTTCAAGCACCTCTCGGCCCGCATGAGCGAACTGGGTTTCTCCCGCAGTCCGCACCAGTGTCGGCTTCGGGTCAAGACTCTGAAGGCCAACTACGTGAGGGCCCAGCTGCAGAGGAGCGTCGACGGCTCGCAGCCGTGCACCTTCCGATATTTCGCCGAGATGGACGCGGTTCTGGGCCGTAGGTCAGCGGGAGGGGACGGGGGGCAATATTTTGTGACTCCGGAGCGGATGGCGGCGCATCGCCTGGACTCTGGCGACCGGACGGAAAGTTTCACGCCAGATATCAATTCAAACACCGAGATCGGCGAACACCGTTTCGGTTCTTCGGGGACACGATGTTTGAGCTCCTCGGAGGAGACGGGAGGTCACCGGTCTTGGCAGCTCGACTCCGAAGTCAAGCTGGAGGATGGAGAAGATTCAACAGACGAGTATGAGTTCAGCAACTCAGCATTCCCACAGCGACACCATGACATTTATCTGGAATCAGCCATGCGCCGTGAAATGACTGGTATGTACTGTGATTATTATATAATTCATTGCAGGCTAAAAAAAACAAATAATGTCCACCAAATCTGAAATAATTATAGTAATAATAAAAAAACATGACACAATGTCATCTGCCACAGGGCTGTTTCTTATGTTCTTATAGTTTTATATTTGTACAAACATATTGCTGAAAGAAAATCAGATTATGAGGTAAAATGGTTAAATGAGATGTTAATAATTAAGATTTGTTTAAATTGACCAATATTTGAATATCCACACTAAAAGATACATGTTTGTCTTTATTAAATGAACAAAATATGAAGAACAGCAGTAAAAAGTCATAGTAATAATCTCGTCCCTGTATGTTATGTCCTGTTTCATAGGTGCAGTCGTGGAAAACTGCTTGAGTCCTCCTTCCCCACGCGCCGTACCTCCTCCTCCTCCCGCTGCTCCTCCCGCTCTCCCTCTCGTCCAATCCGCTGCCTCTCCTCTCCCTGCGCCCCCGGATCCAATCCCCAGCACCCTCCCCACCTCGGCTCCTCATCACCCAGAGTCCTCCTGCTTCCAGCACCTGTCGGAGGGCTTCCAGCGGCTGTCGTCGGACACGCGCAGCCTGCTGCTGCAGCTGGAGAGCCAGCAGCAGGAGCAGGCGCGCTGGCAACAGGACCTCCTGGCACAATGGCTGCAGAGGGAGGAGCGCCGGCAGAGGGAGGCGGCCGAGATGGAGGAGAGGAGGGAGAAGGCTCGCATGGAGCACGAGATCAGGGTCCTGGAGCTCCTCACCGGTCTCGCCAGAGAGCATTGTTGTCAATGTGGAGGCAGCCAGACTGGTCCAAATCACACCCTGAACAAAGGAGGAAATTAGGAGGAACTAACACCAAAGATTTAATTATTTCCCCCACAGTGGTTGACCCAAAGTGTGGAGTAGTATTCAACAAGCTCAGGTGGAACCAAATAACAGCACTGATGACGCAGAAGCGGTCGCATTCAGGGTGTCTTGGATTAATCCTTTATCCGGAGTGATATTTTAATCTAAACCAAATTCAGGAAGAAGGAAAAACTCAAAAATCCCAGGCGTTTGTGAGTGAGATGATTGATGGTCAAGGGGTCATTCGGGCTCTGAGAGGTTCAAAGAAGAAGAAATTACAGTTGAAGTGTGGAGATTTCTTAGGTGTCACTTTGATTGCACCAAATGTAACGGAACCTGTTTTATGCACTTTTATATAAATAAATAAAAAAGTGATATTTTCCACCAGTTTTTTGTGAAAATCTGTTTGTCGACATGGTTGCCTTCAGGCACTATTGGAAAAGGCTTTATCTCGCTGATAGTCGCTAATATTGACACGTTGCTCAGCCACCCAAGTGACGACTTCCTCACTTCTGCTCGTCTGCATTCACACCAAACCAAACCGGGCGTGTGCGGCCGTCAGCGCTGGGTTTGTTCTTCGGTATCGGGGTGTCACGTTTAAACCGACGCTGGTTTCATTGACCCGTTTTATTGGAATGGTCCGCCCCATTGAACATGGCGTTGTGACTTTTTCTGGGGGGGCGCTTCCAGCTGACATGCTGAAATGCAAAGATATTGACTGAACAGGAAATGGTGATGCATGGGAATTTTTTTTCGAGAAAAAATCAAACATAGATATAAAATAGAGGAAAAATGTCATTGAATGTGAACAAATTTAAGTATCGCAAAATATAACAAAACAGAAGAAAAGAAAAAAAAGTGAAACAAAAAAATTTGAGTATTGGGAAAAATAAAACTGATATAAAACAGAAGAACATTTTAATTAAATGTGAAAAAATACCCCTCAAAGTGAAATATTTCTGAATTAAGAACTATTGGAAAAATATAACGGAAATTCTGATTTTGAATTACATGAAGAGCTCTGCAGTTCCTTCATCGTTACTCGGGATGTTTGTCCATGAACAAAGACTGTGAAATGTGACCCGGCACAAATGGGAAAAAACTCTCTGAGTAAATTCCTGACGTCCGTCTCCACCGCTCCGCGTCGAGGCTGTCGGAGTTCAGCACAGACATCAAGTCCGTGTTTGTTTACTCCCCTGCGGGAACATTTGAAATCCAGAACATCAGACTGGATGTCACGCTTGCAAAAGAGACCTTCAGCACAGTTCTGATGCTCCAGTCTGTCTCTCCCTCCACGAGATAAAACATCTGATGATAATGAAGCCGTGGGCATAATGTACCTCATCACATCACCGTGACTGGTCTGATTTGTGATATACTTTTGCTGTTAACCCGTCGGGCCCTTTTCTTTGATGGGACTCTTTTTTTTTCCTTCTGGCTCCACACTCTTTATGTATTAAACCTCCGGGCTGTTGCCGCCTCTCGCTGATCGTTACCTGGATAGACGCTCTGGGAATCTCTTCCTTCAACACGGCGGCCCTGAAGGGACGCAGCGTGAACGAGTCCTCGATTCCTTTAGCTCTTGAAAATGCTAATAAACACCGGTCAGGCCAGTATTCTGTTATACGGACACGTGTGAAACCCGACACAGGAATACCTCAAGAATACAGCTTTCTTATTGTCAACAAATCCCTTTAAAAGACCCAAACCAACAATGACCGTATCTACTAACAAGTCTGTATCCTGAGCCGGATCCATATTCTTCTTCTTTGTTGTCTAAAAAAATTTAAAAACCTGTTCCGACATTAGCATGAACATAAACCATGTATTTAGTTTGGACTCAATCCAACAAGCGCCGTACTGCGGCCCCAACAATCTCACTAGAAAACCAAACATTGGATTCATCCACCGGTGAAAATAGTCCCACAAAACAATCCGTATTTCCTCCTGGTTTGAGTATTATTTGTGCCCAGCTGTTTTAGGAAATCACTGAGCTTTCTATAAACATTTAACTACATACTATATTTCAACCCAATTGCCAGAATATATAGTTGGCTTTGTATGTTTCAGCCAAACCAAGAGATGCGTATGAATGTCGACGTTCCTGATCCAGAAACACATTTCATAAATCTGCTTTTATATTGGTTTAGGATTGTGTAATTAAACTACTTGGTTAAGGTGATATAAAAGATTGTGGTTTGTATTTAAATAAATAACAATTGCGCCTTTCAGACATTCTTACGCAACGCTACGTAACTAGCGTAGAAACAATGTTAACTTTTGATTTCACATGTGACCCGAACAGTGGTCTCCTGGGTGAAAGTGCTCCATCCTAAAAGACTCAAACTAGACGATATTGGGTGAAAGAACTTCTTAACACTTTCCAAATACACACAATTAGGCTGTTTCTTGACCAGCTCTAATAATTTGAAGGTTAAATGCCCTAAAGTCTCCGTTTGAAATGAGAACCTGATTTAAGCCCCGACCACAGTTTATGTCATCTGGGAGCATTTATGTTTGTGTCCAACACAAAGAGTGCGATCCTCATCTCTGTAGTCAAACATCATGTAAGCGAGAGAGAAAGAGGGATTAGTGCATATGTGTAAATCTGCACTAACACTAGATTACGTAACGTCTCTGGATTGTAGACGAGATTGTTGACGTTTTGCTGTTGTTCCGCCGTGGCGTATTACTCCGCTCGGCCGAGCACAGCAGCCAGTATGAAGTCACGCTTCTTCAAGTTCTTAAAGAAGTGGAAAACATTTTGTCGCCTTGATCTATTTTCCGTTGTTCAAAGATAAGCAGCAGGAGTGTGGGAAAATCCCATAAAATCGGTGGGGGGAAAAAAAAATCTGTCACGTTCTGCAGATATAAAAGTGTCAATGTAGATTCATTATTTATTGCTTGCTTTGGTTGAAATGAAAGCGAAATAAATTAAAGAACAAGCAAACTAATAATCAGATATGACGCGATGACGCTGCAGAGAACAGACCGCATCAAAGGATTTAATACGTGGGAATATAATTGTGGTTTTGCATGTTTACTTAATATTGCTCTGTGTGTGGAAATCCAATGATTCAGTCTTATTCTGTTTTTTTCATATATATATATATTTGTATATATGTATTGTGTTGGGGACAGAGAAAGAGACTCTCCTCTACTGTTTCATTCCATTCGGCTCCTCTGTAGGTCACAATGCACTAAACATACAGAGCAGGACACATAATAATGAATATTTCATTGTACTGTCGTCATATTGTCACGGTTGGTCCACCGTCTAGATCCAGACATTCATGGTCCCCAGAGGATGAATCCATGCTGACTTGTGTGTTAAATATTGTAGCTATTGGAAGGATTGTTATGATCTCTGCCAGGCGTAAAAGAAGCACACTATTTTGGGATGGCGGCATGCTCAAGGACATCTGGTACCTTTTGTGTTTTGGGCACGGTTGTATAAAGTGTATTAAGCGACATTCAGGATGAATTGTTTTAACCCCCGAACTTAATTTTTTTATTTTTTTGTAGTAGATTGATTTATGAACAGCCTGCGACAAGGCAAGACATTGTGTTTATACTGCACATTTTATTATAAATAAACTATGTGTGATTTACTCACAAGAGAAAGACACACACACACCACTCAAAATACTGAAGAACCATATATGACCACACACACACATGAGACAGAAACTGATTCTCAACATTTCCAATTGATTTGCCATGCTGTATTATTATTAGTATTATTTTAGGGGGATTTAGATCGGTGACGCTTAATCCAACATTCCAGTCGTCCAAATAAAGCAATCTGACTGCAGAATTGAAACTTGCAAGAGGAAGAGTGAGAACGATACAGATGGAAGGAGTTTAGATGGAGAAAAGAGAAACGAAATTAAAATGGAGAGAGGAGGGAGGATGAGAGGGACAGGGAGGGGGAGGTCCTCTCCTCTGATTGGCTGCTGCCTCTCTCCTCACAATAAAGTCTTCAGGCTGGTCTCGGCTCCGCAGCTCAGACACACAGGAGCAGCGCGGCGGAGCAGCAGCAGCCGGAGCTGTCATTCATTACATGCGGATTCATCTTCTTCCTCTTCCTCCCGACCCATCCCGGCAACACGTTATGCGTCCCCGCATTTGCACCTGAACAATGCTGCAGTGAGGGACCGGAGCGCTGCTGGGTTTCACTGCTGGCTTTATTCACATGTAAAAATATATACAAGAAAGGAGAAAGTCTCGGGTGTTGAAAGACGTTGGTTTTTTTTGAGTGCATAATTTCTGGGAAGAACACGAGTTTTTTTTTCTCTTCGCACCTGGATTACAACTTGCTGAGGTGAGCCGCGCGGATCGGTTGTGGGAATATTGAAGGTTTTGTTGACTGAATGTTGGGCCGTTTGTGCGCGCGCTGCCTCCAGAATGCGCGCAGGTGGTGGAAGGAGCGCACTTCACATGCACACTCCAGTGTTTAAAAGAAGTGGCCACACATGTAAAAGCTCTTTTCTGCTAAACAAAATGTGTTTATAGCTGCTCTAGTTTAAAGTGTTTGAAATGTATTGAAGTAAAGAGTAATTGAAAAATCCGTTCTCTCCTGGATAAAAACAAATAGGTAATAGCACCATTATATATACGTACTGAGAGTATATATTTTTATTTTCCCGAAGTACGTGACCCCTAAAATGGGATTTATTTTTATTTTTTAGATCAGTCTCAATGGCGGACTATTTTTAACCCCCATACCTTCTGTTTAAGAGGATTCCCCGCACCTCCTCCTGCACAGACAGCGGGGGATCAGTGGAGTTAATCCCGCATCTCTCCTGAGCTCCTCGGGCCTCTCCTCCTCCTTAGCTTTGCGTTATGGTACAAGCATGCGTCGGGCTCTCCTTTTACGTGCTGACAAGTTAAATCCGTTTATTGGCGATTTGTTGGCAGGACTCCGGCCGGGCGGCAGCATGGAGAGGCCTCCTCTGGAAGCACTGAGTTAGTATTGCTGTGGATCTACTGCACTCTGCTGTGGTGCAGACGCGGTTGTGGTGGGATTTGTTGGTGCAAATGCAGACAAATGGATGCTTTTGGGGGAAATGGGTTATTGTCAGTCACATGTATTTCATATAAGTGGTGATGCAACTATGGGGTTAAGTGTTTATATCGCTCGAGACTGTGCTAATGTGTTGATTTTTGCACACCACACAATCTAAATCCGTAGATGGAATTGCAGATGCTTAACTTTAGTTTTCTGGAGCACTTTCTTGTCTACATTTGGTTGAAAAGTGAATGCTTTGTTATATGTGACATGTTGAAATACAGTCTTTTTTTTAAATGGGCCGAATCAACTGATTCGTGACAGTGATGGCTAAAAATAAACTTCCTCTTTACAACTAAATTTAGCACAGTTTCATCACGGGTGACTGTATCTTTTAGACCTGCATATTGTCTAATCACTCCTTTATGGAGAAGTCTGAGGTCAGGAATTTCCCCGTCCAAATGCATCTTGAATGAAGCCTCAAAACACACAGTTTTCTTTAGTTTTACAAAAACGAGTGTGTCCCACCTCAAACCACAAGTTGCATTTTGTTTGCCTGTACTCAGTTTTAATTTAAGATGGATTCATGGAAAGAATCTGAAGTAGAAGCCATAAAGCTGTTGTTTCTGCTGTCCTCTGTGCAGGATGTTTTAGTGTCTGTGGCTGTCAAGGGCTGATGATGATGCCAAGTGACAGAATCACGAATGGAAGCTGTAATGTTTACTCTGTGTCACAGCTGCACACATTATTGAGTCAAAACACTGTTGAGAAGCACTCATTACGGCTGTGGAGGTGGTCAAGAAGGGTTGGGAGAGATTTATCTGTGTCAACATCTTCTCCGGTCTGTATGTTCTCGCCACACTCCGAATGTTCTCCTTATGAAGACAAGTCCCAAGTCTTTTGGTCAAGTGTCAAGATAGTCCCAAGATACAGCAGATAAAACTGCAGCTTCTTGGGTGGTAAAAAGGACTCGGCTTGGCTTGAAAAAATGACGTGCAACGCCAAATTACTTGGGATTTGATTAAGACTTTGATCAAATTATTTTGACTTCCTTGAGACTTGAACCAAATGACTTGGGACTACCTTGAGCCTTGGACCAAATGACTTGGGACTACCTTGAGACTTAGACCAAATGGCTTGTGACTTGCTTTAGACTTGGACCAAATGACTTGGGACTACCTTGAGACTTAGACCAAATGACTTGGGACTACCTTGAGACTCAGACCAAATAACTTGGAACTACCTTGAGACTTGGACCAAATGGCTTGTGACTTGCTTTAGACTTGGACCAAATGACTTGGGACTACCTTGAGACTTGGACCAAATGACTTGGGACTACCTTTAGACTTGGACCAAATGACTTGGGACTACCTTGAGACTTGGACCAAATGACTTGGGACTACCTTTAGACTTAGACCAAATGACTTGGGACTACCTTGAGACTTGTATCAAATGACTTGGGACTTGCTTGTAACTTGAACAGAATGACTTGAGACGCATGTCTTGGTAGCAGGTTGGAGGTGAAGAAGTGGTGCTTTCTCACATTTCTAGTCTCCGCACCCTTCGACAGGTGTAATTCATTCTAGCTTAATAGTCCTCAGCCTAGTTTGGTTGTAAGTACTCCAAACACCAGCGCCACCAACCAGCCGTCTTCTTTATTTAGACGACTTCCACTGTGGCCTCTCGCCGCCCCGTGCAGCCACTCGGCTATCTCTACGCTCTCATTTCCTCAAGCCATGGATGAGTGAGATTCCTCATTCCTTTAAAGTGTTGACACAGTGGAGGGGGGACTGTTGATTTAGTGTTTGTCCCTCAAAGTGTCCCTCCCTGCGTCACATTCCCCCACTCCTATAGCCGCCGCCTCCTCCTTCTCCTCCAATGAAGCGAAAGCAAAACACTATTTTCCTCTTTTTTTACGCTTTTCTGTCTTCAGGTTTCATTTCTGTGTGAATCACCTTCACGTTACGCAGCGTTGCTTTGATACGTGCGCTGCTCGGTGGTTGCAAGTCAATTCCTTGGGGAAAAATGGCATCGGGGAAGTGCTTTAACGTTTCTTGAACCAGGGGAATGATTTTCTGTGTGTTCAGGCGTTTTCCTTTACAGCCCCTCTGAACTGCTGATTGGCGCTCATCAGGGCCGGTCGGGAAGAGCCTCCGTCGGGTCTTTGATGGTTTGTATTTTAGAGCAACCCGGGCTCCATCATCCCCGCCCAAATGATTGCTTGTGTCATTGCTGCAGCCTGAAGGTAGTTTCCCTTAAACGTCAGGGTTTTTACTCCTGACATTACGTTTACCCCGGGGGGAGGTCTGGTGCTTTTTAAGCTGCTGCCCTTCTGTTTGAAAACTTCCCCACAGGGGCAGAATGAAACAAAAAGGGAAATATTCTGACATTTCTGTAACCTTTCAGTGACGCATGGCCTGAAAACGGTTGCAACAACATGTTACAACACATGATCACATCTTTTTAGTTTCATTTCTGAGTTGCCTGTGTGTTTCAGCCGAGTGACGCTACTGCTCCTGGTGTAAATACTGGGAGGACAGGGAGAGTCTCAGCATCACAAGACAAGAAGTACCTGAATCATCTGAGAGACTTGGTGCCTTGTGACAATCAGCAGTTTCGCCAAAAAAAAAAAAATGGGAACAGTGTCTGCTTAAAAATAGGTCAGAGTTTGAATATTTAAAGATTTGTCACTAAGAAAATTGATTTAGATGTTGTAAAAAAAAAGTCCTTGTTTCCAAGAAATGTTTATCCAAAAGCAACAAATTGTACGTCAGTTTACAGCTTTTATGCCTTTTTAGTTGAGTACAAAAAAAACATATTTTGAGCACAAACAGAAATTTGATTAGCCTCTGTTTTTAAATCTAATTTAAGTCAAAAACAGACTTCTTTTTTTACACATTGAGGCAGATGGCTGCATCCACACAGCCAGCAAGTCTATAATTAATACCATCTATCCAACCTCCCCCATAAAGGGGGGAGGCAAGCTGTGGCTTTTTGTTTGTTTACATTCTGCTGCCACCCAGCCAGCAGACACGTGGAAACCAGCAGCAACGCGCTAAGAGTTTGCTTCAGTCGAGCCAGGAGCCTTTACATACCCCCACCCTGCACAACTACCACCACTACACACGACACCTGGAGGACAGTTGTAAAGGCACTTTGTTTTTGGGATTATGGTGAAACTGCAGCTGGCGTGTGTGGAGAACAGACATTCTGTGTGATGATCAACCAAACTAATTCAAAGTCAAAAGTGATTGGTAATTATTGTAATTTATAGAGAAAGTTCATGTGACATGAAACAAACCAGGTCCAGCAAGAGCATCAAAACAAGATTTAGCAGAGAAAAAGTGCAATATCTAATCTCATGGTGTCCTCTATCAGGATCTTTTTTTAAATGTTGTATTGTATCACACACAACTTTTATCTTCAAAGAAACCCACCTGGCCCCGGCAGCCGGAGATTAATCCCAACTGTTCGCCTTTTCAAAGACATTGGAGAGGGGCGGTGATGTCACGCAATAACTGAGGATTCAACACGATTTGTTGCAAGATTAGATTTCATAAACCTGTGTGTGTGTGTGTGATAGAGAGAGTGTGAAGTTTCGGAACATGAAGGTTGGAGTCGACAGCATCAAAAGGTCAAAAGTATCTTGAAATGAAGCCCAGTCCAACTAAACTCGGTTTCATTTCAATAAATGTCCTATAAAATGAAGGAGAGCTGCAACTCTCCAATTATTTACTTAATTAAATAAAGCAAGAATAATTCTAAAGACTAAAATGACTTGATCGACCAAAAAACAACCCCTTCCCACCTCCCCACACACCTTTTCTTCTTAATGGTTGTAAAAAGCGAGCGTGGGATCAGGGGGTTGGTGGTTTTGGACCCCAGCTGGGAACCGAGCATGGGACCCGTTCTCAGTGCTCCATCACCTGCTACTGCTGACGCGCTCCTCATCTGAAACCCCAGAGGTTGGTTTGGAGCTGCTCGGTGGACGGCAGATGTCCGTGGTGGGATGCTGCTAAATGGGGGTGAACCATACCGCTAAGGAAAGGGCACCGAGGTTCAACCAAATAAACCCTCATTGGCGTAAACAAAGAAGCCTAAACCAGTTGACTTTTAGCAGGGTGTCCCTGGCCACATGGTGCAGCAGATGCTCCCACTGCTCGCGCTCGCCTTTGTCATGGAAATGGCCACGGCCGTCTGGCTGAATAATAGCGATGGTCCGTGTGTGCACGTGTGCATTGTGCAGCGGCATGTATGTCTGAAAGTGGAGGGGTGGGTGGTTTGCCTCGTGCGGTCAGACTTTCGAATAAACAGGTTGATTTAGGGCATCTTGTATCGAACTGTTTGTCTTTTTAAAGGTTGATAAGCTCAAGACTTCTGTGTTGGAAAGTATCTGTTAATTCCCTCTCTGCTCTGATCAGCAGCTGTTAATCCCCCTCTTTTTGATTTTCTGCAAGCCACAGCACGACGTAGTGAAGCCTGACACGTGTTAAACTCCTGACGCAGGGCAGTGTGTAGTTTAGATCTCCTGGCGTCCCTGGCAGCGCCACACCTCCAAGGCTTCCTGACCACGAGGGCAGCATATTGTCAAGATGGTGGGGGTGTGTGTGTGTGTGGAGGGTTGTGATGGTGTGTGTGTGAAAAGGTCCTTTGTGTGTCCCCAGCCATAAGGTTGCCTGGCAAAGGATTGAGCCGAAGTGCCAGGTTCAGAGGTCAGAAGGCCGGCAGAGGAAAGTCTGTGTGTGTGAGAGCTTGTTGTTCTCTCTTTGTGAGGACCAGCGAGCTGTTTCAGGGGACTTTACGATGGTCCTCTGTTCTTTTTAACGGGCTGTTTGAGGGGCCAAGGGGAGCGGCCCCAGGCAACATCGGGGAAATGTCGGGTGTTTCGTCGGCAGTAACTCGACGGGACTCGGACAGCAGGGCTCGGTCGTGCTTCAGCCCACTCTTCCTCTGGAGAGGAACTCCCGGTAGGAGGGGAGCTGATGGAAACCTCATGTTTGATTAAATTGTCGGGATGGTGTCCACATTAGGGATGCGGAGTATTGATGTGGTCAGGAGTTAACGGTTCTGCTACCGGTACTTTAGAAGTTCCAGAGTGAGACGTCCTCGTCTCAAACCTCCTCTCTCTGTCTCTCTGTCTCTCCGTCTGTCTCTCTGCGCCTTCAAGCACAGATCTGCTAAAGACCTTAAGGACCTTTTGTGAAAGAATCAATTGTCCCACTACAGATTTCTAGCAGTGTAAAATGTGAAAAACCTTTTATTTTTCCTGATCATTATGTTATTTCCATTCGTTAATTCAAAGTTGCTGCTTATGAGGTGATGGACACATGTGGCCTGCAGTTGTAGTGCGGCTGGTTTCTGATGAGCAAGGCACAGATAAAGCCATGGTTCAGGGTTCCACTCCCAGTGAAGCTCAGTGGGGTCATAACTCAGTAAAAATGTCTATTCTGGTGTTTTTCATTGTAATGCAGATGACTCACAAACCTCCTGCTTTTTTTTTTTTTTCTCTCTCATGCTTTTTGTGTCTCAACCACAGTTTGCATTTCAACTTTTTCAGTCAACCATTTGTGCAAATAAACTGAACCCAGAAACCTCAAAACGGACAGCAGGCATCCGGAGGAGGAACGGGTGCTGACTGCGTCCAAAACCTTTCGCCGTCTGTGTTTGTGTCTGAGAGCTATTTTGGGATTCTTTTTATTTATTTTCCTTTCTGCACCAGCGTCTGTGGTGAGACATCTATCTGAGTGTTGACTGACCCCCGTTTGCCCCTTTGTCTCCGTTGCAGGACAACATGCCTCAGACTCCACTGAACACCGGCGGCTACAACAAGAACCTGTACCAGGCCAAGGAGGAGGGCTACTCCGGCCTCTACTACCATGACAACAACCTGACATCCGGGTCCCTGGAGGCCCTCATTCATCACTTGGTCCCAACTGTAGACTATTATCCAGATGTGAGTATTGTTGTTGTTTTCTTTAACTTTTGCAGTTTCATCAAAGTAAAGAGGTGAAGCCGCTTTTTTCTCTCCTTTTTGTTCCGTCTGAGCAGCTCCAGTGCTTTCAGACCCTCTTAGTGACAAAAGTCTCTTTCCTTTGTTGTCTTTCTGCCTTACTTCATCTTTCCTAGAAATATCCTTTTTTATTCCCTGTACTTCCTATTTATCCAGCGGGTAAAATAAGTATTCAACATGTCAAACTCTTCTTAGTAAATATATTTCTAAAGGTGCTATTGACGAGACATTCTCGCCAGATGTCGGTAACAACCCGATTGATCCATACATACAAAGAAAACAAAATAAATGAGCTCAGAAATGATGTGTAATACAATGGAATGTCACAGGAAAAACATATTGAAAACGCTTATGACTCTCATTTAATTTCGGAACTTATTTGTTTGGTTTTCTTTGTATGCATGGATTACTTGGGTTGTTACCGACATCTACTGTTAATAGCTTCTTTAGACGTGTGACGTGTTCAATACTTATTTTACCCGCTGTATATTTAGTTGTCGCGGTATCTTTCCCCTCACGTGGCTTTAAAGCCCAATTCTCGAAGATAAAAGATCCATTTTGACGTCACGGGATCACTGTTGTACTAAACGTGTTGTCTTTCTTCTCCACAGAGGACATACATCTTCACCTTCCTGCTCAGCTCTCGTCTTTTCATCCGCCCGCACGAACTCATGTCAAAGGTGTGTCACCTGTGCATGGAGCAGCAGCGACTCAGCGACCTCCAAGCGGACAAGGTACGCCGGATCAAACCTCCGCTTAATCCTCATTGGCTATAGGAAGCAGCGGCACATTGTGAACACGCATCCTAGTAGTGGTGGCTGTTCACTCAATACTTCTGTGTTTTTTATTCTGCATTTGCAGATGAGAGTCAGGAAGATCGCTCCCAAGATCCTCCAGCTGCTGATGGAGTGGACGGAAACCTTCCCGTACGACTTCAGGGATGAGAGGATGATGCGGAGCCTGAAGGAGCTGACCCAGCGGCTGGCCAGTGGAGACGAGGTCGGTCTTTCTTTTTAATTTTCTTCCATTCACACTAAATGAGTCGGGTAACCAAAAAGTCGTCTGCTGATGAGATAATATGTTGTGGTGTTATCACTAGCCGTGGGCATGCGGTTTTGGCGACCGCATGTGCAGCAAATTTACACACACAGGCAGATTTTATTTGCAGATAGCAGTAGAGGAGGAGGAGGGGGGGCTCAGGCAACAAAGCACTTTTTGAGGCTGGCTGAGTTGAGAGAAAAGCCCCATTGTTCATTAGCTAGGTGGCTTTTATTTTGTTGCTCGTCTATGTGGCGCTTCTTCCTGCGCAGCGTTTGAACAGTTTCGCTGCCGCAGAGCTGAATGTCGCCGGCTCAGCGCGCCGTCGGCCTCGGATCAAAGTTTACTTACAGGGGGGAGAACAGTTTATTGTCCGGTCGCCTCTGTTATCTTTGTTGCACATGCAGACCCTCCGCCGTTGCACGCTTTGTCACAGACGGGTAGTCTTTTGACGGGCAGCGGCTCGTGCTCCACGCACCGCAGAATCAGAATCAGCTTTATTGGCCATGTGTGTTTTAAACATACATGGAATTTAACTCTGGTTACACGTTGCTCTTCATACTTATATACATACACAATATACAATAAACAAGATGAAAAAAGACATTAAAAGCAACAGAGACAAAAAGACAATTAAAGACAACAGTAGTCAATATAGTGCAAGTACCGTAAATTGCTGGTTATAAAGCGCACCCTTTTATTAGCCGCATCTACTAAAAACAACAACAAAAGTTGTATTTAATCTTAAACAAGCCGTGGTGGTTTATAAGCCGCTGTTGCTGCTGCTACCGCTGCAGTCGCTAGCTAGCTAAAGCTCGCTAGCTAAAGCTCGCTAGCTAGCATTTCTCTGCAACTGCTGCTAAATTTAGAATCCACAAATTAGCCGCATCTATATTTAAGCCGCACGGGTCAAAGTTGAGGAAAAAAGTAGCAGAGTGACGGCTAGTGGAAAGATGGAAACACCTCGATGGAAACGTTACATTTTCAGGGGAGAAGAGGAGGAGGAGGATAGCATAAAGACTAGGCTGGCTGAATAGCGCAGCCGTTTTAAAGGAAGTTATGTAGTGTATCTATTTCTTGTACAGTTCCCCATTAACCCCTCCCCTCTTACACTGGTATAGAACATACACTCTACTATACACTCTCCCTCAGTCATGCTCATAGACACACGGACGCTGTGTCGGACATCTTTTGATTTCAACCCTCAAAAAGATAACTTTGAGGGTTGAAATCAATTCCGGCCTCAAGGCGAGAGAGAGTCATGTAGCACAAGATTGTCCCTTGAGGTGGTGTCACACAAACTGTTGTTTGTTTGTTGCTGTCGTATTGATCTGCAGTGATCCTTTTATAAAAGCTTCTGCAGTAGTTTGGTAGTTTATTCCGATAACGTCTTTAATCTGTTTCCCTTCTAGTTTGGTATCTAACTCGCCAGTTGGAAGCTAAATTGAAAGCGAAAGTGCCCAATAAGTTGCTGATGATCCCTCATCACATAGAAGTTGTGTGTGCAACAGTGATCGCGAAAGCTTTGGGAGGTGAAAGTTGAACCAGCCCGAAAAGTAATATTTGGTACTTTCGGGCAGATTGTGAAATATATATTTAACTTTTGCTTTCAATTTCTCTCCGCTTGGATTCTGTTCTAAGCAATTTCACAGCATCCTCAGACCTCAGCAAAACATCTGGTTAGTCCAAAGTGATCATAACTCCAAAACACCACAAGTGTTCCTCAACACATGGACTTTCCTTAAAGATCTTTGTATGGAAAAAAGCTCTTTCCATGAGAAGATCAAAGGTTCCACGTGTGTGCACAGTGTTGACAAAGCAACCTTTTTCCATCCGGTACAACCCCCTGCTGTGATGTCATGTTGGCCACAGATGGTGCGCTCATGAGGAGCCCAGCGCGTCATATGAGCGGTTCTTAGGGAAGCTTTGGTGCCTCTGGGTAAAAAGAAAATCACCACGAGCAAACGTTGACAAAGTTAGTTCGTGATATTGTTCATTCATATATCCATATATGATAACCCGTGATCGTAAAATGGAACAGTGTGAATGCCACGGGACATTTCTGCGAAGAAGGCCAGCCGTTCAAGTTAAAGAATCTGCGATGACGCCAGCGGTTGCATCATCGCAGATTCTGTCTCACAGATTCTCCAACTCGTGTTGTGAAAGCAACACAAAGGTCCAACCTGAAGCCGGTCCAGAGGGCAGAGTTAACCGGCAGATTCTCCAGAGCGTCGAAACCGCAGCAGCGCTCTGGGATAAGTTGTTCTTTTAGTCCAGAATAGACGTCCCGAACATCTGGTCAAAGTCGTGTCCAGACCACACTGAAAACATTCCAGGACCTTGATCCCTGTCGTAGGACTGTCATTATGGATGTGGTCGGGTATAAAGGGAAGCAGCAGTCCAGAAGAAAACAGGAGCTTTGATCCTGATCTGGCCTCATTTCATCCTGCCGAGTTCCCTCAAAATGGGCCGTTTGTTATTTTACACTTCGTTCTTTTCTTCTTCTTGTTTTTTTTGCTTGACTATGAGTTGATTTAGAAGATACCACATTATATTGACACTTTAATGCTGGATGCAAGGCAGATATTTTGGACAAATGGTGCATGCATATAGTACCTTTTCATGACAGGTGATGATCGCTTGTGTGCATATGTTTTTAGTTTGAGTTCAACATCTGGTTCGGCCCCAATAAAAAGTTATCAAAGCATGAAATGCGCGTTAATTGTTCACCGGGAGGGGGAGGAGTCTCTTTAGCGCCCCGAGATGCAACATGGTTGAGGGTAGAACACGTGGCGCCGTCAAAAGGCTCCATAACGTAGAACAAAGAGAGCAGACAAAGAGAGAACAAACAGAACGCTCTTGAAGAGAAGTGGTTACAGGTCTGAGTTATAATGCTCATTGCACATTGAATAAAAGCCTATGAGGCAGATTCCTCTCTTTTCGGAAGATTTGAGACCCAAGTAGGACTTCGGTAATGTCAACACGGACTAGAGACTCGACTTAGGGACTCGACATGTGGCAAACATAGTGCCAGGTGTTAGTCCGATCCCGTTCCGATCTCATGAGATCTGTGTTCAGGACCATCGAGGCCTTTATTTAACTAATCAGTATCACACAGATGGAAGAAACTAATTCAAGACATTTAAAAAAATAGAGAGGGTTTATTTTTTTATTTGTTCAAGAAAGGTGAAGCAACATTAAGAACATCATTATTTCTATTGTAATTTTGTCTTAATGCAATGCAGAGCTATTAATCATATACATTTGATTGATTTCATTAACTTGAATGCACTCGACTTGTCCACTTTGTGGCTGTATTATCGAGCAAAATTGAATTTAAATCTGCTCGTGACAACATTGAATGGCTGATCGGGGCATCCCGACAACGTGCCAGATCACGGTAAGGTTGGGCGGTATATTTCTGCCCCCATCGGGACTTGGCAACTCTGATGTTTTTTAGTAGATAAAATAATCCTGTGTGGTGCACCTTTTCTACTCATCAGTGCTGCTCGGCTGAGCTGCTAAAAACAGTGTGGGTCAGGTGGTCGCTCCGCAGGAAGCAACGGCACTCGGGTCCAAGAAAAGCAGGACCTCCGGCGATGCGTCCCATGTACCGAGCAGCCGTCTGCCACCTCGGGACCGCTGCCAGGGTCGAAAGCGTTGGTAAACAGCGTGCCCTCGCCAACCGCCCCTCCTCATACGTAACACCAATACTTTCGCCCAACGAATGTGACTCCCTCTGCTCAGAAATGTCAGACGCGCTGTTGTCTCCGAGATCAGTGACTATATTTACCCCGACTCCTGGCCCCCGTGCTCTTGTTTGTCGTGGGGACAGAAGCCGGGGCAGATGGCTGACTTTGAAGTGGCAACTGGAGCCATTTCTTTCACTTGGTGGCCCCCGGTGGCGAGTCTCCCCGTTGTCCAACGAGTGTGGACACTGTTTACGCTCGCATCGCAACGTCTCCGTGGAGATATTCCCGTTTAGGGCCGCAACTAAATGATTATTGTCAGTTTGTTTTCATCTCTTTGTGTTTTTTATGGATTCGTTTTGGATTGAAGGAAGAAGGGCCCTCACACACTCTGGGAGCCCCAAGACAAGATCCCTTCAAATTGTTGTTGTGTCCAACAAGCAGTCCTAAAAAAAAAGATAATAAACATTTACAATGATGCAAAATGAGGAAAAAAAAGAGGTAAATACTCACATTGGACAAGCTGGGACAATAACATGGGGATGTATTTTTGCTTAATTTTAATGACTTCAACAGTAAATGCTTAGAAGTCCATTTTATTTCTTTATTCGCTTATTTTAGCATGAATTTCATTCAACAAGTGCTGAATCTGAAACAGTTTTTGTTAATTTCTACGTTTTGACATCAGTCACTCAGGATTCGTTGTTTCTCTCTTGTGTAAATGTACATTTTATACATTTAGATTTTAGACAGTTGGTCAAGCAAAAGCAATATTTACCTTGGAGACCCATGATGTTTGACACAACCCAATCAAAGATGAATTAATAATGAAATGTATCATAATTACAGCCTTAAAAAAAAATCAATTACTTGGCTGCACCTGGAGATCAGAGGAGGAGCAGAGATCAGTCTTCTCTCTGATCTCCAGTCTGCCTTGACTCCTCATTTCTTTTGATCTACGACTTCATTTTTCTCCTCTCTGACGTGCGCTCTTGCAATCACCCTTTTGCTACAGCTGCAATATCGTCTGTTCATGTGCCATCAGGCCCGTCACCAGCAGACAGATGCATTCGTCACGCCCTGGGAAGGGAATCTTTTTCCAAAATGCGTCCCGCCCTGAGTGATGGGAGTGCGATCACTTTCTTTTCCCCTCCAAAACGCCTCGTCCTCATTCTTAACTGCTGTCTCGGCACCCGGCCTCCACATCCGCTATAAGTCTTGCTGTGTTTTCTCCCCCATCCATGTTGACCCTGGAGTCTCATTTGTAGAACTTTCATTCTGAAGGGTTGAAATTGGCAGAAGGTTCCAGGAGGAGAGGGTTGTGGTCGTGAGAAAAACGGCCCTCGTCACCTCAGATTCTTCGGCGGCTCATACCGGTGGTTTGGACGGAGGCCACAAAGGGGATACTGCACGTAGGAAATCAAACGCACATGTCCTTCCTCCCCTCTATGTGGACCCTCTGAGGCCTCTGTGCTAATCCATGTCCGTGAGGGAACACTTATCTAATTGTGGCCTGTTTTGGAGTCCAGGGGAAGGTTCAAAAGAGGACGGCCTCTCGACCTCCTTGAGCGTCTAGCGAGCCGAGAGCCCCTCCCCCCCCGGCCCAGCCCCGGCTGGGCTGAGAGGCCTTAATGAGGCCGGCAGGAAGAGGCTGGCGACCCCTTCCCGGGTGCGTGACCAGAGGGACACTTTTTCTGCACGATGAATACTTCAGAGTGTCACATTTTCAGAGGGTCCTTCTGTGGTTTGGAGCCGAGAAGCTGGCATCGGTTTGCAAAAAGTTAGTTTCTGCTGACACGGAGTCAACATGTGCGCGCTGTAAATTCCAGCGAGGTTGTTATCGCCCTCTGCCACAGACGGGCGGTTGGGGAATAAATAAAATGTGGCTGCAACGCATGCTACTGGAGATTCTGCTCAAATGTTACATCGCGCTCGGCTTCTCATTATCTCGGTTGCAGTGGCCTTTGTGCCCTCGGCGGTGTAGCTGTGTCCTAGCGGGTTTGGAGGCTGGAGGAAAACAGGAAAACAGAGTAATAGCTCGTGGTAAAGAGTTGGAGGTTATTTAGATATCCTCGGTGTTACGAAGAGAGTTTGTCGGATCATTTTCTGAGGCTGGACATGGAGGAATATGTAGAGTCCCAAGTGAATTAAACATAACTCTAGGAAACATTGAGCTCTAACGAACTCTCTTCTTCCATCCTTCCAGGTTTACAGGAAGGCGGTGGGCCAGATGAGCCAGGGTCTGATCAGGAGGTTGACGGTGCTCAGCCAGTACGAGGAGGCGCTGGTGAAGATCAACGCCACGGCGGCCGAGCGGCTGGCGGCTCTCAAGGCGAAGCCGCAGGCGTCCATCCAGAGAGACATGCTGTCCATCTGCAACGACCCGTTCACCGTCGCCCAGCAGCTCACGCACATAGAACTGGTGAGAGCAAGAATTTAGATCTATTATTCAGTAGCCATTGATCTACAAGAAGCCTGTGGTTGAGTCAGACTTGGCTCAGAAGGCTAATTGTCATCAGTCACAATCTAAAAAATCTGTTTAAAAATCATCAATCATTTGTTGTCGACACGTCAAACCAAATTACGATGTAGAAACCGTCTCCCCTGAGACTCGCACTCATTTCGGCACATGAGCCGAAGAGAATAAGACCGAATCGATGCAGCGGAGGAGAATGTGAGAGAGGAGAGCCGACATGATGGAGTAGAAATCATCAGCGCGGCGGTCGAGGTGAAGCCAACGCCTCGGCTCCGCCCACGCCCGACACCGCCACAGCATTGATTTCAAACAGCCGCGTTTGACCACAGCTTTATATTCATTACATCAGTCTGCCATTGAAAACAAAATTGGTCAATCTAGTAAAAACCAGAGGTTGATCAAAGGGTTTCTTCCCGAATCCAAAAGGTCAACTTCCATTGACGTGTTTTTAATGTTGAGCTGGGGGAAGAGAAGCAGGAATAAAGGCTGATGGAAACAGATTGGACTTCAATATCAAAGTATTCAATGTTCTACTGCAACTGTGCTCCACCAGAAACAGTGTGCAATCCTAGCGATTCAAATTTTTTTTAAACACTGTGTGGTTCAGAGGAAGTTCAGGTGTGAGACAGGAATGAAATCCCATGATGCATCAGTTACTGGTGCTTGATTAATTATGTAATCTAGTCACATCCTCTTGAATATATTTGCCTAAAGTTAGGTGCTGGGGGAAAAGCACATTCCATCTTTGCAGAAATTCGCCTGAATGTTTTTAACATTTTTATTGGAAATGCATTCGTCAATCATTTGGTTGTACTTTTAGACATGATCCATTAAGTACCCTCAGGCCAATTAGCTCTTGAATTGATTAAAGCTCAACTGTGTTACTGCAGATGAGCTGGAGGATAAAAGTAAATGTAGCATTAGTACAAGAAAAGAAGTCGGTCAGAATTTGGCTAACGTCGGCCACCTGAAGCTTAAAGTAAAAGGTGTTGCAAACTCTTGCAGAACGTTCCTCGGCCTTCTCGACTGAGCTAAAGATGCATGCAGGGAGTTTATTTTCCCCCCTGTTCCTTCCTCCTCAGGAGAGACTGAGTTACATCGGACCCGAGGAATTCGTCCAGGCCTTCGTCCAGAAAGACCCTCTGGACAACGATAAGGTAACGTCTGCACGCTCTGCTCAGAATAAACCTCCGAGATAAGAGAAGCACATCCAGTAGTTATGCAACCGGTCGACGTTTGGTCCGACTTAGACGGATCTTAAGTTTACACCACAACACACACACGCACACACACACACACACACACGGAGGCGGCCGCTGCTGCACGGGTCACAGTGAGGTCAGGTGACTGCTAGACTGTAACGGCAGACCAGATATCCGCCCTGCACACACACACACACACACACACGCTCAGAAACATAAACACACCTCACCGCCAATTTCCTCAAATCATTCCATTGTCTGGACGAGATGGACATTCATGCATCTCATCTCCTAGCAACCGCCGCTGCCAAGGTTTATTTTTTTGGGGGGGAATGTGTGTCTTTGGCGGTGGGCTCTCTTGTCTGGCGTTTGGCTGCTAGGCAACAGGGGTGGGGGCGGGGGGGTGGGGGGGGATCAGGCTGCCTTTGTACCCGGAGCGATCCCACCTCGAAGTCCAGCGAGCCACTTGGAAAAGACGACACTGCGTGTTTTTAAAATGCGATTGGCGCGAACCACTTGATGGGGGTGTCGGGCCGAAGGAATGTGTGGAATGAGATGAAGAGGAGTCCACACAAAGGACCAGCGTGCACAATGAGAACAACATCGGCCACTAGTGAGCTTCTAGAAGCAGAGGGAAGTTTATTTTGTTTGCTCAGTGATGCGTTAACTGGGGAGGAAAGCCAATATCATCTTTGTGTTTTTGTACTTCGCAATTAGCTCAAATGCTAATTGAAATTCTGTTGTTGTTGTTGCTGCAGAGCTGCTTCAGTGATCACAAGAAGGCCAGCAACCTGGAGGCGTACGTGGAGTGGTTCAACAGACTCAGTTATCTGGTGGCGACCGAGATCTGCATGGTGAGTGATGAGCGGGAGGAGGAAACACAGGAGGTTATGATGCAAATACGGATCACGTTCAGCAAATTAAGCGCTGAAACGCGACCGCCGCAAGTTCCCAGACACCCAAAAGTCAAAAGCATGACTGAAACCCAAACATTAAATAAAAGAAGTGTGAAATTCTCTCATGTCAGAAGCTCAAAACGACAAATGTTTGGCGCCTCTTGCTTGAGAACCGACTCGAATGATTCATTGAATATCAAAATTGTTGATTTGAAACTTTCTGGCACTTGATCCTGCTGGACATTTATTGTTATTACAAAATAATTACATTATCGAACAGAAATATATTCAAGTTAATTGGAATTGGAATTTACAATTCCCGTTCATAGCTTTTCAATTTGAGCTGAATAAAGGATTTAAATTGATTTATAATTAATATTTTTCAGCATCAAAAGGGTAAAAGAAAGCAACACAATTGCCTCAAATAGTCCCATTGAGTACAAGCAAACATCAGTACTCACTTAAGCATTGTGCTTAAATGATTTTAGTGTGTTGATTTCCAACAAACACATTTTACGGACAGTGCAGTCAGGCCCTAATGCAGATGTTTAATGTTTTAATATTCTTCATGTTCTTCATGTGGTTCACAGCCCGTGAAGAAGAAGCAGCGAGCTCGAGTCATGGAGTTCTTCATCGATGTGGCGCGCGAATGCTTCAACATCGGCAACTTCAACTCCCTCATGGCCATCGTATGTGAGTTGTGATTCATCATTTCATTCTATCCCTCTCCTCAGAGACACCAGACTCCATTGACAGAAAGTTTTTTTTTTATTGAAACAAACAAACGACAGAAACTAAATAAAACTCTTAAAAAACATCTTGTTCAGTCTTTCCACAGTTCCAACAGTCACCAACTCTGGTTGGAGAGTTTAAAAAGAGACAGGAAAAAAAATATTGTTGTTTACTGTTTAAAAGCGACACACCAAAAAAAAAATCAAAACAGGACATATGGAAAAACACAGTAAAAATAGAGGAGTGTTTAAAAATATCCTACATACTGTTGATGCACTAACTCTGGTGGGATGAAATATTTTAGAAACAGAGTTGTGGCTTAAAAAGTTGCTGATTCAATCAGAAGAAGTTCTGGACTCATTTGACCCGATTCCACTTAACCCCAAACAAAGGGTGTGTGTGTGCGCATGTGCGTGTTTTTTAAGATGGTTACTCTCAGCAAAACTAGCCATCTTAGATTAAAGATCAGTTCAGAGACCTCGCTGGAGGGCTCCAAGAGATCCCCCAGTGTTCACAGGAGAGGGCAGCTGGTCATCCTCCCAGGCCGGGGGGCGTCCGGGGGGCATCTGTGCGTCCAGAGGGGTTTAAGGGAGGCGGCTCAGCTGGTAGAGGACACAGAGCATCCAGGCAGATGGTCAGCACTGACCAGAGAGAGTAAGAGCTCAGGAGGGAGGAGGTGAAGGGGGAGAGCAGAGGAGAGGATACTGGAGTGCCAGCTGTTCTCTCCCTCTCTCTCTTTCTCCCCCGAGAGGGCGAGAGAGAGAGAGGGAGAACGCCACAGGCTCTACCAGCCTCTCCAGGGAACCGCCGGGGTTAGACAACGTATTAGTGATCTAATTGAAGGGTTGGGCCTCCCAAATTATGAAAGCAAGTTCACCTTTTTATAGTCGGCCAGGTGATCCGGCCAGCTTGAAATAAAGTCTTGGACGTATCGACACCTGACCACAAAGACCAGACCCTACATGTGAATCAGCTCACTAGATACTAGAATTAAGTGAGAATCTGGGTGCATGTAGCCCTTTTTTTCCCTAAAAAAAATTAAAAAAAGAAGCTAAAAAACAATAAAATAAAATACACGCTCTGTCAGCGCTCCTCTTCCTCCTCCTCCTCCTCCTCCTCCTTTTCCTCCTCCTCGTCGTTCGACATGGTGTCGGCGCTGAAAGGGAGAGACATCAAAGATATAATATAATAATGTTCTCTCATAAAAGGGAAGAGAGTACAACAGCGGGGCGACGACCACAGCCAACACCTGTGTCTCTCTCTCACACACACACACACACACACACACACACACACACACACACGCACACACAGGTGTCTCTGTGAGCGGATCGAGACTCGATCTGACACACGGCGCCGCCGCGCTCAGACTCTCGCTAGTATGTGGCGCCCGCGGCGCCGAAGTGTCACGTTAGACTCGAACCGTCTCCCAGGAAGTGCAGGAAAGAAAAAAAAACTAGAATGTTTAAAAAAATATATCTCCATGTGTGCATGTGACTTCCCTTTTAGTGCCCTCGAGGGTTGTTTGTGTTGCTCTGCTCTGACGGTGACCCTCGGCCTCCTGAACACACACACACACACACACACACACACACACACACACACAGAGGATTACCATATGGGAAGGGGAAGCGAGGCGTGTGTTAACGCCATTGTTCCTGCGGCCTTTTGCCTCGCTGCGTCAGAAGAAACAAGAGCGGAGAAGAAGAAGAGGGGGAGGTGGGATGATGAAGGATGACTGCATGGGGGGGGTCTGTCTGGCTGAATGGGAAAGTTCCATGTGTTAATGCGATCATGTTTGGGTGTTGCATGGATGCGCGATATGTCTCTCATTGGTTTTGTGTGTCTTGTCTTGCAGCCGGGATGAACATGAGTCCCGTGTCTCGGCTCAAGAAGACCTGGAACAAAGTGAAGACGGCCAAGTTCGACATCTTGGAGGTATGCTTGACTGAACACATATGTGCTGGTTCTGGTTTTTTTTGGGTTGATATATTAGGAGGCAAAACGTTAAAAAAAATTGCTGTTTTTTTTGGTTGTGTTTAACACCCGATGACTAACCGCGTCGTGGGTCGTCTTCTTCTTCTTCTTCTTCTTCTTCTTCTTCTTCTTCTTCTTCTTCTTCTTCTTCTTCTTCTTCTTCTTCTTCTTCTTCTTCTTCTTCTTCTTCTTCTTCTTCTTCTTCTTGGGTTGAGTGTGATGACGAAGACGAACACAGTCTCGCTGGAAGCTGCTGAGAACTCAGGGGGAGAGGGATAGAGAGAGAGATTCTTCAAACTGTGTTTATCCAACTATTTTAGGGCGAAACATTTTATAGATATTCTGCTTGAAAACTCTGTATATTATTTCATAGTTTAAATATGTGATATGTTAACGATTCCACAAAAGCACACAAGGCATCCTCTGAGCTTAGTTTTTTGGTGAGGAATACTTTTTATTGAGTTTTGAATTATTTCCCAAAGACAAAGTAAAGAAGCCCAAAAGAGCAGCATCCTCAAAGACGTGAACGGAAACCCTCGGCGCTGCGGGGAAGACGCTCCCGGAGCCCGGCGGGTTCAGTCGGCCTTTTTGAACGAGATCTGAGGCGCTCGAGTCGGTCGGGGAACTCTGTTCTTCAGCTTCTTTTTGTGTCTCTCTCTCTCTCTCTCTCTCTGAAGAGATGAGGTGTGTGACTGATACTCTTTTGATGACTTTCCTTTAACCCTCCACGGTTTTGTCCCTGTGAGCCTCTTTTTGAAGTGAACTTTCCGTCCCACTGAGTCATAGTTAGTGGGCTACGTGGAGTTCTTCCTCCTCCTCTTCCTCCTCATGTGTTCGAGGTCACAGACCCAAAGGCGTCTTCCTCTTCTTCTTATCTCCTTCATCACATAACTCACAAGGGGTTTGAGTTACTAAATAGTCGTTTGAATGGAGGCGATTCATTTGAGACATGAAATGTAAAACAGTAAGTTCTCAGAGGGGAATCCAATCCTCATGTTGAAGAAACGTAAAATGTTTGATGAATGAACGCTTTAGAAAAAACAAATAAATGGCTTTTAATCTATCAAAGTCATTCATTCTGTATCTGTCAGTCAATTTGTTTCCAACTATGTATTTGATCAAATTAAGACTTAAGAATAAAACATTTTTATTATTTTTTACAATAACTGTCAAACTAGTCGTCCGAGTCGAAGCATCAGGAACTAAAGTCTCAACGCTGGAACCACTAAACGTGTTTAAATCCACTTCCAGTCGCTCTGCTCACCTGTTTGTTTGTTTGTTTGTTTGTTTGTTTGTTTGTTTGTTTGTTTGTGGACCCAATGAACTGACGGCGTATTCTTTCCCTCCGCAGCACCAGATGGATCCTTCCAGCAATTTCTACAACTACAGAACAGCGCTGCGAGGAGCGACGCAGCGGTCGATCACCGCCAACAGCAGCAGAGAAAAGGTGAGGCGCAGCGTGATGGGAGGAGCCTAAAGTCAGACCGTATTCCCAGTTTGGTTCACCTGCAGGTCAGCCCTCCCCTGAATGCCCCGTGTGGGGCTTTACTTACATGTCCATCACCGCTGGGAAACAAGGCCTCTTACTGGAGTCCAGTTTGCCCCAAATGCAGTAATAAGCGGGGTCAAGATGTGAGGAAGAGGAGGGAGGAGGAAGAACGCTGGTGGTTTTCGTCTCCCACTCGTACATCATGTGTCCGATACGCGTGTTGCCACGGAGACAGACTGTTCTGTCAACATGCATCCGACTCCCTGAGGCATGCAAGGGAGCCCTTTTCTTTTTGGGAGCTCAGAAATGCAAACGCACTTGGACAAGAGGTCAGGGGGGGGGTCACGAAACGGAAAGTTCCCAAGACAAGAAGTCTGGTATGCTCCGTGCCCTTGTGACCTCTCCTTCTTGTTTTTTAAGGGAGGGGCTTGTTTATGATCCGTTCTGGGCGCCACTGGGCTGTGAGGAGGATCAACAGAGCCAACATGTGTGCTGCAGTCTTCCTGTTTGAGTTTGTTGTTGTTGTTGTTTTTGTTGTTTGCCGCGAGGACGGAAAGATTTCACAATCCGTGACGCGTTTAATGCAAAGTTCTGCAGACTTACTGGAGGAGCTCTGTTGTGGACATTAGGCAGCAGTGAGTTTGTGTTGTTAATAATACATGAAAAAAAAGTAGAGCAAAAATGTAAACGGTAAAGAAACAAGAATAAAATATCAGGCATTAAATATGATTACCTAGAATTAAGGCTGCAGCTAAATAATAGTTTCATAATTGACTCATCTTCTTATTTCCATGGAACCGCTTAGTTTATAAAATGTCATACAATGTTGAATAATACTTGTTTAAGTAAAAAAAAAAATATATATATCAATCATTCTGCTTCATAGATCTACAAGTTGTGCCAAAGTTAAATCCAATAATCGTTTTATAGCACAAAAAAAAAAGAATGCCAAAAGAAAAGAGACAGATCAGCTGCTTGAACCTCTTTTGACCCATCGATAAAACCCAAAGAAATACTAGTGAGCAGCTTTAAATAGGTAGATCTATTTAAAGGCCACACACCAGACCTGGCGTCCCGTCTGGCTCCAGAGCCTCAACGCTCCGGGAGTCCAGCTGTGACAACGACTTCCTCCCTGCTGCGGCCCTCCTCCTCCTCCTCCTCTTCCTCTTCCTCCTCCTCCTCCTCCTCCTCCTCCTCCTCCTCCTCCTCCTCCTCCTCCTCCTCCTCCTCTAAAAGCAGAACACGTCTGCACGCCGGCTCTTGTCTATGACATCCTGACTTTTTGTCAGTTTGTTCAAAGACGACAATGTCTTCACAATGCAAGTCGGCTGATGCCAAAAAGAACCCAAAGGAGGAAAAGGTTACAACATGTGACCCAACCGGGATGACGGTTCATCAAATGCACGCTTCTATTTCCTCCTCTGCATCATTTAGTCCGCTCCTCTCCATCGGAACGCTTCTAAAAGCTCCACCATCATGAATGTTTGATCACCTGGAGGCGGAGACGCGTTCGCCTGTCACCTCTTTCCTGATGAGTGTGGTGGGCGGAGGGGGGCGGGGCTTGCTAAAGGTCACTGTACCAGATTGATGCAATCTCTCGACACTCTGGAGCAAAAGTGGTGTTTATCCATCAGCCTGAGCAGCCGACAAATGGCAGGTTTAACCAGCCAGCCCGGCTGATTTCCCACCGGTTGATTCTGCAGAAAGGAAAGGAAAAGAAAAATGTACCGATATTGGAATAGAGTCTGGTGCTTTTTTTTTTTTTTCTTCTTTCTCCCCCACCTTGCTCTCCATCAACGTTAGTGTTTGTGACCAGACAAGCACTGACCTGAATCTGTGTATGAGGGTGGCGATGAATTATAAATAAATAAAAATGACTTGTTGTTCTCTGGAAAACATCTCATCTCACTTCGTCCGAATCGGTGCATTGTTTTAGGGTCTTTAGAGGTCGTGTTTCTACGTGCTGCTACAGGCCTGCGAGAGTGGAATATACGTTTATGGTTAAGAAGAAGAAGGTCTCTTTTGTTCCCTGGAAGTGATACAACACATTATAAGAAATCCTCTTTATCTGTAATCCCTTTTTTCCTTTGAATCGACTTGTTTAGAGATCACACACCTGTGAGTCACATATAACTCCCCCTCCCCTTGCATCTTCTCTGAAATTAAATCCCTTTTCTTTTCTTTTGTCTTGCAGATCGTCATCCCTTTCTTCAGCCTGCTCATCAAAGACATCTACTTCCTCAACGAGGGCTGTGCCAACAGGCTGCAGAGCGGACACGTCAACTTCGAGGTAAACTTGAGATCTTGAATTCCCCGGAGGGAGTTCCCCCCCGCGTCACTATTTACTACACATAGCGACGATTTTTATTTAGTTTTTTTTATCTTCACTTCCCTAAAGAGCGTTAGAGAATGAAGAAGTGAGACCCGAGTGTGTGAAGTCCAGCTGTGTTTCCGTGGAACGAACACAGAAACTTTCCCACCGGTCTTTGGTCACAGCGACACTGAATCAGGCACTATTTTAAGGTTTCATTCCATCCAGAAGCTGATTCTTCTTTCCTTTTACATTTGAACACATTGACCCTTCAGGACAGCTGAATCCCAGCATGTTGGGTCATGTGCAGCCTTGGTGGAGCCTTACAAGGACCAATGCCTTGCTCAAAGGCAGAGCCACCTGGCTTGTTATTTGGAGTGAAAAAGAAAGTCCATTCAGTCAAAGGGTCAGAACCAGGCGGCAACTTTCGCTGAGTGAAGCCAAGTGTCTTAAAACCTGCATTCTCTCTCCTGACCACAAGGAGGCGACTCCTCTGGTTGTATAGAAGTCTATGAGAAAATGACTCTACTTCTCTCATTAACATTATAAATATAAGTGTATGTCTCAATCTCTAGTTTCAAGTCTTCTTCAGTACAGCATGATGTTCATTTAGTAAATTATGGTCATTTAGAGTCAAACAGACCATAAAGCAGGGTATGCTTTAGGGCGGGGCTACAAGGTGATTGACAGGTTGCTACCAGAGCCATATAGGCTTCATAACATCAGTCCATAAACCAATGGGTGACGTCACTACATCCACTTCATATTACAGTGGGTGGTCAGGACCCACCGGTGGGTCGCAGGTGACTTTGTTTGAGTCGCCAAAATAAATTAGACGAATCTCTTCGGCTAAGAGCTACTTAAATTCATTAATTTATTATGTGGAATGTTTTCAATAACACATGATGATAAAACAAAGTTTTGAATGATCAAATGGCAGGTATACTGACCTGTAGTGTCTGTTTTTGATATTTCTTTCAGAAATTCTGGGAACTCGCCAAACAAGTGAGCGAGTTCATGGCCTGGAAGAAAGTGGAGTGTCCGTTTGAGAAGGATCGCAAGATCCTGCAATACCTGCTGACGGCTCCAGTGTTCACTGAAGATGGTACGTGTGTCCATGAGCATATGAATCAATGGTGGACGCGACTGTTTGAATAAGCCACACTATTTCTTTACTTTCTGGCCAGGAGTGAGAAGGTCAGATTACTAGCACACTTTTATTTATATATATATATATATTTATATATATATATATATATATTTATATATATATATATATATATATATATATATATATATATATATATATATATATATATATATATATATATATATATATATATATATATATATATATATATATATATATTATATATATATATATATATATATATATATTTATATATTTATATATTTATATATATATTTATATATATATATATATATATATATATATATATATATTAGCAAGTTAAAAAACTATGCCTAACAGCACCTTTAACGCTCACTAATTCACATGTAATATTTAAATATTCTCTTGTTGTTATGGTCACAGAGGCTAATCGACTGTCGGCGGCAGCTTCATAATTGACTTCAATGTTGTTGAATTCAATTAGATGTAAAAAAAAACTCACTCGTAGTAACATGGGTTAAATCATCTCATGTTACATTGATAATAAATCAAAAATAGCTGATTACGGTCAGTGAGAGTCTAGATGTGGAATGAAATCGTGCTTTGGATATCAAGTTAAATAACCGCATTATATACCAAAATATAGCAGAATTACTTTTCTTTCTCGGCCTCAAACAGGCGTACGTTGTTGCTGCTGAGAGTTTCGGTCTCCTTTAATCCACATCAAAGTCGTGTGTCACCGGCTCTTATCCCCGTCTCATCAGAGAGAGACGGGGAGGTCGTCCGCTGGGTGATGGTGAACGTCCTCCTGTCAACACACAAACACACAATCTGTGTTTTTGATCTTCCAAACACTTCCAAATGAAGTTGGAATCTACTGCAATGACTTTGATTTGTTCCTGTGAAGATTTTTGCTTGTTGAGAGTTTAAATGTTTTTCTGCTTTATTGCAACTTCGAGAGAACAAAAGTACGTTTTACAAAAGACGGTGACAGTCGGCGACGTCATGTGACTATTAAGGAGGCTGATGTGAAATACATTCAGAAACCAGTGACTCAATTTGAAAGATTTACTATTTTAAAAAACCAACAGTCAAAAACCTGACCAGTCTGACTAATTAACATCAGAGCAGTTAGGTCTTCAGTAAGCTGTGCAATATTATTAACATAAGTGATGCATTTAAAATCAGTTCATCATCACTTTGTATGTCTTTTTTTGTTTCTACAGTTTTCCTTAAAGAAATAAAAAGATGTGTACCTATATAAAAAAAAAAAAAAAAAAGGGATTAATGTTGCCACCCATCCAAATGTTTTCTTATTTCACAAACGCATTGTTTATCAGAGAAAAAAAAAGCTTCCAGTAATAAAAAGGCGAAGCAAAGACGAGTCGCCTGCAGAGTCCTGAATGTTCTGATTCCCTCGTTGCAGCGTTGTACCTGGCATCGTACGAGAGCGAAGGTCCTGAGAACCACATGGAGAAGGACAGATGGAAGTCTCTGAGGTGTGTACGAACCCCTGCCTCCTCCCTCTCTCTCACACTCACACACACACACACACACACACACACACACACACACACACACCCTCGGGGGGCTTTGGAGTCTTTCCATCCCGCCTGTCGGCTCACATCCCGTCCCGCCTCTCCGCTGACCGAGCAGACCCAGAGGAGGTCACACCGACGCTGACCTGCACGTTATTCAATAAACGCATTAAACGCACAGGTGCTCATCGCTCTTCTTCATCACTCCGGCGCTGGCAGAGGCACGCGCTGAGGACATCCGTCATGTTCACACCATTACATCCCCCGCCCCTCCTCCCTCCTCCGTTATCACACAGTAGTCTGCACGTGTTTGAGAAGATGGATGTGAAGAAAACAAAAATCTGCCTCGTCGAGGAAAACCCCCGAAAGGATTTACTGTCGGCCGTCCACATGTAGACATGTGAGTCAGAGGTCAGAGGTCAGAGCAGCTTTTGGATCTGTGAGAGTTGGTGCGTTTGTGGTCAAATTTTTTGTCGCCTAACCCTAAAAAAAAACATTGAACTCGATGTAAACGACAACATCCATCTATAGACTCGATTTATAGTTTTTCTCAAATGTTAGAACTGATCATTTTCAATTCGCTCAACTTTTATGATGTTTTCTCTCGGATCCATGCAGATTAATTTAGTCTCAGGAGTGGATAGATTAGGATCTTGTATTTTATACTAATTAAGCAATAAGGTACTCGAGCCAGTACTGTGTCTACAATAATGTACAGTTCAAGGGAAACCCTTGAACTGTACATTATTGTAGACACAGTACTGCCTCGAGTACCTTATTGCTTTTATATATAATAAATAGTAATAGTAAGCTCCCTTTCAGCACAAAATAGTTGTAGCCACCAAACGTTGTGTATCGCATTTCAGCAACAGAGAAAATAGTCCCGGGACGCACGGCACTCACATACGGGACTATAAAACTGACTGCCTGGTCAGGAAATCGCCGATTTACTGAGCAGGTCGGTTGGAAGCAGGTGGAGGATGACGCGCAGCCACCGATGTAAAGAAGTGCTCTCGCTGCTTCTGTCCGTCTTTTGTCCGTCATTTTTCTCCTCCATGATGTTTAGAGAACTCGGGAAATTACCGACGTAATTATCTCTCACTAGAAATTATCATGATTTTGTGGTCAAACCCTTTTCATTCCTCACCTCATTTTAGGGAGGAAGTGGCGTGTGTGTTGTCGTTCGTTATGCTAGTGTGGGGGATGCTACGTGAGCTTGTTAGCTGTTCCGTTTGAGCTAACGTTACTGTTAGCGAAGAGCCCCGTTGCAATACTGTGAACACTCAAGCAATACACCTGCAAGTTAAGGAAACCAACGTCTGCGAGTCGTTACTGCGGACGTTACAATATCAAAGTTTACACCAACATGTTTGGTAACTGACAAGCTTGAAATGACAACTAACGGTCGCGCAATTTAAATCTACCTGTTATTTTAAGTGCGCACTGATATGGAACGCTCTAAATGTAAACAGGCTGTAAAGTACTTTATGGCTGAATAAACTACACCTCGTCACTCACTCTCAACCAATCAGAATGCTTGATTTGATCTACCCGTATAATAATGTTCATTAAGGTGCCCTGTCAAATAAATACT